>NW_009212341.1:204538-229301 GCF_000690835.1 Fulmarus glacialis
GAGCGCAGTACTCAGAAAATGTATTTTTGAGAGGCAGCATTGAATGGCACAGCTGTCAACAGAGTTATGCTTTCACAAATTTGGAACTGGCATACAGACTTTCTTACAACATCCCAGACAGAGCTATACCGTATATTTTAGCACCTGGGGATGCTAATAGGTTTGGAAGGACAAATTCTGAAAGACAAAATGTAGGCACAGGATTGCCAGAGTTGGAAGAGAGTGCCACCTTCTGATTTATTGCTTCCAGCAGTGCATGCTAACCTCTCATACCTGGTGTTTTCCCTCTCCCTCCATAGTTTGCTTCAGGGCTCAGCCTTAGCTGGGAGAAAGCAACAGCAAGACTTCAATAGCCCAAATCAAAGGAACAGGAAAATAGCACAGGAGTCGCGTCATTTTCTTATACAGACTTTTCAAGACTTCATTAAAGGGGTGTAAGCTGTAAGGACACTTTCATTAAAGTTGAATAGTAAAGACAACACTTAAAAAACCAAGATGAAAGCAAGAATTTCAGGACAAGGAAAAAGGAAAGGAGGAAACATTTACTGAGTGACATACATGGGTAGGTAGAGGGCAGCAGAGGGGTACCAGCAGTCCAGAGTTTTGGCCACTTGCCAAAATATAAACCTTCAGAAAGTCTCATCATCATTAGCTTACATAGATTTATTACTACTACATTGAAAACATTGTAGTTGTCACGAAATACTGAAAACTTCTTCAAGCAGATGGACTCTTAGAAGTGAAGCTGTCAAGTAAAAAGTAGCAAAGTACCAAGCTTAATACAGACAATGGGCTCACAGAAAAAAAAGAAAAAATAAAAATAAAGGGGAAAAGATAATATTCCAAGTAGGTTTTCTCTCCTCTGAAAAACACAAACTAACCTTTCCAATTATTCAAATTACACATTACCTCTAGCATTCATTTTCCTGCTCTATAACCCAGTAGCAGAATATTTTTGGCTGGAGCTTGCAAAGCAGAAAGAAGTTACTGTGGAGGTTTGAGATCACTGACAACTAATGGGACATGTTTAGGACATTCTAAAATGTTTCAGTTTGTCTATAAGAAATGACAATGTGTTAGCAGTGCATGTTTCCTATCTGTAATGGTAAAATCTGTTTCCAAAAAAGGTTTTAACAGTCCTTTTTTAATAACAGTGACTGACTTGACCCCAGTAAACAATCTTTTTCTCATTAATATGGACACTTAAAAGAGCAATTCCAACATCAGTTCATGACATAAGGTTAGGTGCATCCATGAAGCAAACTGGTACTGGACCGTCACAATGACTGTTGTTAAAATGCCATCATGATTTATACATATATTGAGAAACTTATCAATTATTTCCAGCTTCAGAGCATTTGGCAGATTTTTGTTTCTAGTTGCAAATTATGACAGGTCCTATTCTGAATTCTTTTTAAAGGATTCTAAATCCAATTCCACCCAATGATTCAGAGCTCTGTAAGCTTATTTAGAGGTTTTGTAGATGCTTTATGAAATCTAAAATGATCCCTAATCATCAGAAAGCATGCACTAGTACACAAGGCATTGAAGTTTTTTCATCAAGTAAAGAATATACTACGGACAGATATTTAAATGACAGTATAGCCTACAGTAGTAGTTTCTGACATTTTCAAGTGACAGCAAGTGCTAGAGGCAGTCAAAGCACAATTACGTATTTGACAATTATGTCATCATGGTTAAGCAGCTTGGATATTTTTGCAAGCCTCTGAGAGGAGGTTGCAGAGCAGAGGTCATAGTTTATGAAATTCATTGACAGCAGTAATCCATCTAAAAAAAACTTAATTCACATGCAATTAAATCATTCTTTAAACGGAAAAAAGCAGAACAATGCTCTTTTAGCAAATGCTTCTGTAATTCACTGCTGAGGCCAAGCGCACTCATCTTTCCACTTTTCCTAGTCTACAGGATGACCTGTAACCATTCACCAGTGGCAGAATCTTGGTTTTGTACCTTGAAGGTCCATTGTTGAACCTTACTGCTTGCCAGTGAGAAGGCAGGTGTCACACTCCTGTACCTGACTGGACACAACAGTGATTTCAGGAAGTCAGACAGCAGCACCGTTAACATTCTCAATGATTTCATTAAAACTACATGAAAAATCTTCACTGTATTGGTCAGACTCTTTTTGCATTCTGAGCAACAGAACTACCAACACATTCAGCGTATTGGGTTTTTCTCCTGCCAAGTTATCCCATTCCACAGCTACTGGCAGATACATTGCCAGTCACGGGCAGATATTGTGAAACACCTAGCAAGATGTCATCCTAAGGCAGTATAAAAAGAGTACAGAAGCACAACTGAGTTCTCAAGCGATGAAGCCACAGACCAGAGTCCTTCTACTCAAAAAGTTTCCTTCATTAATAGTGCTGTAGCCAGGAATGCTTCTCCCAAACTGTCTGAAATTTGAACAGCTATCAGAATTAAGACAAGAGTACACATCTTACTGGGCACATACATGGCCTCAAATGTTCCCTCAGGACAACACTCATCAATTTTCCCACCTGCAGTCTTGCAAGCATGGCCTTGGGCACAGAAAGAATGAACCCCTTTGAGTATGTTTGATGTATTCACAGTATGCTCGCACAGGCTGTCAGGAGACAATCTGACAAATGGAAGAGGAACAGAATGCAAACTATACATACAGCTGCTCAGTTGGCTATACACTCTGCTCAGAGTGGTATAGACATATCCAATGACTCATTCTGAAATGATTTTGCTAAAAGTGACAAAGGTCCAGATCAATACAGCTCGTATGATGGCTTCCAACAAGGTCAGCTGTTCCCAAGGCACTAAACTAAAGCTGGTAATTCCCATGAGCAATACTTTTGATGACTACAAATCCAAGCTACACTTAATTCAGCTGATCTAGCAATGAAAGAGGAGATACCTCCCTTAACTTCTATAATCCCATTTAAGCATGTGTTGGATACTGCAAACATACAGTCTTCTCCTGCAGTCAGGACAGACAGTCTAATTTTATGGATTTCAGATGAACTCTGGGAACAAGGAGATTTATTGGGAACATGGTTTGGAATATTCTAAATAAAAATTCCTGGAGTCCTTCCCCCATGTCTCCAATGTTTTTATCTTTGACAGTAAATCAATACTGGCTGTTAATTCAAAGCATAGCATTTATGTGTTCTTAGGTGTTTATGTAGAAAATGAAGGGCAACATTTACCCAAAAGCTATTCTGTTTTTTACAAAAAGCATGAAATTAGATTTGTGGGACGAATTAAGTATAAGATGACTTCTTCTTTCATTCCTTTACACTGTATTCTAGCCTTCAGTATGTTATTGTCAGCATTGAGACATAACTCAGGAATCCAAAGCCATCTTGCAATCAATTACTTATGGAAGTTACATGGAATAGATTTTATTGAGTGTACGTAAAAAAATGCAAGATCAATCATCTTCAGGTAAAGTAGCACTCTTGTGCCAATTATATAAAGTATAATTAACCACAGAGGATCGCTGTCTTCGCAGCATTTTGTAAATGAAGTTTTACTTTTCATCTGTCAAACCTCTTGTGGTTAACCCAACTTTTATTACAAACTTCCCTGCAAGTACATTTAGATTATCTAATTTGTGGTAGTCTGCATCACATATATTCCAGAATCCACAGAAGGAAGAAAAATAGAGAGATCCAAATCTCTGCAAGTTCAGCAGTTTGTTTTGCAAATCAAGTATAAAGTTAAGAGTCTACTGCACTGTTTGTTGTGTTAATCTGCTAATCCTCAAGCATCTTAGATTTTAGATAATATTTAGGTTTTAGATAATATTTTGCTAAAATATTAAAATACACACTAACAGAGTACACTAATCAGTCTTTAAAAAAACCCAACAAAACACAGGTATGGCACCATTCATGCATTGGTTCTGTAATACGACATGCACACTCAGCTTTAAGAACATAAAGAGAATAGAATTTGGTCAAATACTTTGTTTCCTATGTATCCTAAAGTGATACAATTGCCTAGGACATTAGTGACAGCAATAAACATTAAAGTAATAATTTCTTTTGCTAAGCATGGTGATCAGAGCCACTAAAAACATAGTATTTTGTTAAAACTTAAAAAGCCAGCCAGTACTAGTTTAAATTCCTCAGAGTTCTATTTTCTATTTATTGTAAAAGGTACAGCTTACTGGTTGAATTCCAGCATTACTAACCAAAAGTCACCTATGAAGTTTTCACAGGGACATGGTAATTTTTATACTTCCTACTCCAGCTTTAAAAAGTTCCAGAAATCTTTATTTTGAGCAATTATAGAAAATAAAAACAAATCTTCCATGAATGATTTATTCCATTAGTTTGCAGCAACAGTGCAAATTAAAATGAACCAAAAAAGGTAAGACAAGGAGTACAGCAGAATGGTCTATTAAGGCATGTATTTTGAATATTAACTTTTTTATTTAAAAAAAAGAAAAAAAAGGCGTTACTTCAAGTCCTGTTTATAGTGGTAAGGGCTGCTTCCATGAATTCAGAACTTTAAGATAAAAAATAACAATGCCAGAATCTTTGCTCTGATACTATACAAAGCCCATGCCTATCCCCAGTGAGCTAGATGTTACAAAAACAAACAAACAAAACAACCCCCCCAAAACTAGCCAGATAAAAAAAAGGCAATATCCAAGGAAAAGGTATAAGAAGAGGGTAAAAACAACTGATACGTGGTTGCAAGTGGCTGTTTTTCCCTAAACAGACATTCCCCTAGCAAGGCAGGGATTTTATTTTTAATATACACACTCCATTCACTGTTTTCTGTGCCGCCTTCAGACTATGATTTGTAACCTATGAATGTGTCTTTTTATCCTTCGTTCACCCTTAGCACGTACTGCCCCACCCGCCCCAGCTTTGGGTCGCACTGCGCATGGCTGTTCCACCCCCTTTGACCAGGGCCCGTGTCCCCAGCAGTGCTCCCGGTGGTCCCACCTCAGGCAGCCTGACGCAGCCAATCCACCAGAGCGTTGAAGTTTTTCCGCGCCCCAGTCTCACGAGGAGGACCTAAAGGGCACGCTTTGCATTTCTGGAGATGGGGGGCGGGGAACAAATATAGCACTGGAGCTTCTCAGAAACTCTGCCTTCAATGAACTGAACGTATTTCTACAGCTTCCAGAGTAGCCTGCTGCAAATGATTCTAATAACTTACTTTGTTCATGACTGAGTACACTACATCAGCAGGCTTCTAGGCCCAGCACTGCAAGACTAATTGGTTTTCACCATATATATAATAGAAAAGCTTATAAGATTCTTAGTCATAACTTTAGCAGGATAAAAAAAAAGTAAATAGGCCTGAGAAGTCACATGCTGCAGATGTAATTTAGGAGAGGCTATTTTTATACTTTAATTTTAATGCAATTTAACATATTAAACTAAAAATGGTTCCTTTGAGATGCACCACAACATTCCAACTTTAACAGCTTCTCAAGTCTGAATAATAATGCACCGAAGCTTAGCTGCGCGCCAATATTTTATTATTTAAAAAGTCATTCTCATTTAGGTTCTGATCCATTTTATGTTCCTTGACACAGATTAAGTTATTACAAAATTAATGAAAATTGTCTGCATGACAGCAGATTTTTTCTTTGGGCCTGCAAATATAATTATCCACCCACAGAAGGGAAGGAAAAATGAAGAGAGGGTCTCTTACTGACAGATACTGCCCTACATTTTTAACATAGGGAAAAGAACCTGCTGTCAAACATGCAAATCATCTCCAAGTAAGCACCGACCCAAGGGACCATGTTTACAACAGATAAAGTAGTAATTGGGAATGCAGCAACTTTTGTTTTTATATTAGCAGGAAACAAGGCAGCATCAAAGCAAATCTCTGGTGAGGCTACAGCATGCAAAGTCAAGTCTGTGGCAATTTTCCCTGCCAATCAAAGGATTTCCTCTGGATTTCACAAGCTTTGTAAGCCAGACCTCCTCATGAGTAGATCAGTGCTCCTCCCTTGAGAAAGGCAACTAATATCCTTTGGTTTTAGTGTGAGAAAGACAAAGAGAACTATGACAAGGACAGACATCACATACCATTAATAACGTATGAAAGAGTATTGTTTACTACAAAAAGAAGAAAAGACACTTTGCTGACCATTTGGCTTTCTTCTATATTTTAGCAATCGAAAACACCTAGCTTTACCTCTCAGACAACATTATCAACGGTGGCAACTAACAAGGCAGTCAAAAAACATGACTTTGGATGCTGTAAAGGCATATAATTCACATAAAAATACCAGTACACCGCACTTTACTGTTACCAGTACACAATCCTTGATATCAAAAGTTAGATACATTTAACAAATGTATTCACTAAGTTATCTTCACCTTACAAAAAAAAAATTTTAAAATCTGTAGTCTGAGCCTTGTGCATTTGGGTCACAAACAAGACTTCAACCAATTCCCTTCCCTAAAGCATTATGAGACTTCACACCACCTTTCTGAATAGAGAGGGGCTCTCCCAGAAGTGAAGTTGTAAGGGTGATCATAACACCTGACCTGCAAGAACCACAGAAAGTCCCCTGCCTACTCATTAAACAGAGAAAAATAAGAGTTAAACAGACGGGTTTGTATAATGTTTTGGCATCTGGAAATGGTAAAGTCTAGGGGCAGTTGGAGGATCACAGGGATAGCTTCCAGAGAGAAAGCCCATAGCACATTCAGTGCCAGGATAGTTAAGCCTAAAGACTTCTGAAGTGAGTTGGTTTGGAAAGTAACATATTTAAGGAAAATTGTAACATTCTACAGGTTCTATTTTTTTAAAAATTTTTTGTTTTGTTTTTTAGCAAGTGATATCCACTTACAGATGCAGAATTGTTTGGTGATTTAAGGCTATTTAATAAAATTCTGAAAAAAACCTATTATAAAAATATGCGATCTGAACAGCTAATAAACAGCCTGAAACTTTTCACATATTGTCCCTTCTGGAATATGTCAGGCCTAAGCTTGTACAGTCATCTGAAAATGAAACTGGTTCAGAGAAAAACCTACAAAACAAATCAATCAATGCCCACCATGGCACTGGAAAGCATATGGGCACCTGCTCCCTTGCCAGTACCTTCTAATCATATACATATCCCTGAAGTCCACACAACAGCCAACTGATCATCGTATGTTTTATTCACAACCTACTCCAAGTCAGATCTAAAGCCGTTGTCCAAGAGATGAAATTATTTCAATAGCAACATTTTAGTGAGTTACATGCTTCCTTTTTTTCCCCATCTCACAAACACTGAAATCCTTCCCCAAAAGCCTAAGCTGAAAAACCAAGTTAAGAGCTTCAAATGAGGAAACCAGAGGTTCATTGTGCACAGTCACGGGAATTATGCCGATCAGAAAAATGTTGATTAGAAACTGAACCCTGCTTCTAGTTAGTACGTTAATGCCTTAATCAAAGTATCCATACCTCCGACTTGCTAGTCTTTAGTACCATTTTCTTTCCATCTTACTCTCTTAGGCTTCTGGCCTATAACGCTCCCATTTACTACATTGGATATATCACAGCTCACAGCAGACAAGATGAGTTTAGCCTTTAATCTAGCTACTTTCTAGGCAGCACACCTACATGAACTCCAATGTCATTTAGAATTGCTCAGATGTCTCCAACATTGGTGAAGTCCATTTGTGATGATAATCCCATTAAACAGTTGTCAAGACAGATTTGAAAAAATACAGCAGTTTAAGGTTCCAAAAAGTGTTTTTCAGCCTTTTATGAAAAACTAGAGAATCCATAAGACAAAGATATTCTTTTGAAGTTTCTTTTAAAAATGCAGACATTGAGACATGCATTCATATTTCTGATAAGCAATAATTTATTAGTTCACAGCGTTACTAAGAATTTCTGAAACTTTGTAAAAACCAGCACAGTCCTGTATTTTTTATCTCTCACGGCCAGACTGATGCAAAGAACTGTCTGATATGGATATTCATAGGTGAAAGGCATCTATTTAGGTCATCTATTCTGCTTGCCTTCAAGTGCAGTATTATTTCTGGTAAATATTTCTCTGGGGCTAAGGTAAGTCAAAAGAGGACAAAAGACATATTGGATATGTTTACCTTGACACTTATCAACTACAAGGCATCTCTCCAGACCAGACACAAAAGTTACGCATGCAGAGACCCTGAAAGTGTGGCTCTAGTGGCTCTGCGGCTGAAGAACACCTTTTCAGACTCAGAGAATTCTCCAGATGTCTCGGTGCTCTCTGAAGGTGAGTATGGCTCTAGACAGAATCACACAGGATATCAGAAAAAAAGACACCATGTGGCTGGGAGGCAGGAGGGACAGAGCTCATGGCAGGTTGCAGCCTTCTTCATAGCCTTACAAAAACAGCTATAGAAATACAATGAATATATCTTCCTGAACATGGCCTGATGGCTGGTAGTTCCAGCACACTGTGAGTTTAACTATTCCTAAGTTTTTGTAAACCTCTTGATAAAGGACAGTTCTAAGGAATTATTTTTAGGAAGATAAAGTAGTAACTTGGTAGATATTTATAGAAAATTCCTTTCAGAACACAGCGTAAAATAAAAATTATTCTCACCTGCCTACTCAGCACCAGCCTGAATTCTATCTAGAACAGTACTGACAAACAGCAAACTACACATTCATAACACAAAACAGATGAGGATACTTATATTTATATTTTCCGTATATAGCTTACATAATGCTTTATCAAAAATATTTAGGAAGACTCATCCACAGAGCTGCAGCATAAAACAAAGTCTGATCAAGATATTGATATTGCATTACAGGAATAAGAAGTTACCATGTAGCCTCCTTACAATATCTTCGGAAATTATTCTCTCCAAAGCTCTCTGATAAAGGTGAAAACTAGGAAAACTGTTTCTGGAAGAAACACAAACAACCAAATTAAAGATAATCATGACAGACTCAAATGAACTCACTTTGGAATTAGTGCAAGAAGATTTAGTATGTGTAACAAAACCAAACTCATTCTATAAACCTAGGTGAAAGAATTAAAAATATGTCTGCAAAAACGCAAAATGAGGTGCAGTAAGTCAAAGAAAATATTCTATCTGCTTCGGTCTTTCTCAGTTAATGAGAGAAAACAGAAGATGCAAATCTCATTTATAAATCAGCAATCCAGTAAAACAAGGAAATTACATTCAGACTCTTTCCTTCCCTGCTCCAAAACTTAAAACAGTATGAAGTATTTGAATAACCACTGACTAATATAACTTAGTAATAACTATAGAGCAGTTGATAAGCATGTTAGCATATACAGAAATATGTTTACCAAAATCTAATATAAAGAAACTCTCTGCAATTTTGTGATAATGGTCAATCCTGAGAATACTGAGGCAGTCAGTCATCTTGGGTTTTAAGTGTTTTGGGTTTGTTTGGGGTTTTTGTTGTGTTTTCTTTGTTTTTGAAAGAAGACTACATTTCTAGAGAAACAGGTAGTAATATGACAAAATCTAGGTGCACAGGTGAAAGACCTTGAGGTTTGAAGTACTAATAATAAAGACAAGAAATGCAACTTATCCAACATAATTTAAATCTTATGAAATTTGAACAGCAGGGAACCTTGCTTTTTTGCTATTCTAGTCATGTAAAAAAACCATTGAAATACTGTTTCACAGGGCAACTTAACCCCCACAACTTAAAATTAGGAAAAACTATTAATAACAAGCAGTTACTATGTAATTTTACATAAGAGGTATTTGCAAAATAATCATGTCTCAAAGAAATCTCAGAATAATAATCAGCAGAAAATCTGTTCATGAAATGTGTATAACAGAGGTTTTGCAGCACTCAAGAAATCTCACTGAGAAAAGCTGGGAGCATAACCCAAACTCTCCTGAAAGATTTTAGTAAGCCAGGGCAACACTGGGACTTCACGGAGTAAAAGACAGAGAGGGTATTCTACAATATTGGGCAAGATTATAATCTAGGTCACATGTAAAACCATAAATAACACCCTTTGTCTGCAGAATATAATATATTTAAAACCATTGTTGCAGGTCCTGTTGATGCATGTTATGGGGTGGTTTATGTCTTGATTACATGCAGCTGAGTAGACGAATTCCATCTTTTATTTCCTTGTCAGCTGGATTTCTTCTGCAGCTAATTGGAAGCCAGAGAACTCTGCCTATGGGAAAGCCAGCAGCTATTGCAGCCTGCCTCCACTAGAATTTGTCTTTTGAAAGTATAACAAGGTCATTTTTAAAAGATGCAAATAAATGGAGAGGGGAAAGAGGAGGAGAGTCCAACGAGCAATGAGACAGTCCAGGTTATTAACTAGCATAAGATGAGAGAAAGGAGGTGGTACTATTCAGAATCCACACCTTTGCTCATTAGTCATTGCTGTGACACACAACTAAAACATAATACTGGCAACTGTTCTTTATTTGGCAAAGTGTGATGCAGGCTAGGAGCAATTTACAGGCTATAAGAAATGGATTCTTTTTTTATTCTTTTGTGTATTACAAGTAGAGTCTACAAGAACACAGTGGTGTTTTTTCCTGTTTCCCCCTTTCAGAACAGATGAGCAATGTGCACAGTGTTTCCTTCCACTATAAATGACTATTGCTTTTACTTGGCACTTGCCTTCCATTTTCCCATCAATGTCTAACCCAAGGAACTAACACCTGAGCCTCCCCTCTGAATGCCATGTGGAATACACTGCCACAAATGTTTTGTAAGTCTCCTTCCATAAAATAAATGCAAACCAAAACAAACTAGAATGCAAGTGAATGCTTGTTCCACTGTCCTCAAAATGAAGGCTAAGTCAAGTAGTTTATGGACATCTACTGCAAGAGTAACGGTGCAAGAGAGAAATCAAGTAAGAGAACAGCTACAGCACATGCACTTTCAGTGTTTAGAATCATAGAATCATAGAATCATTAAGGTTGGAAAAGACCTCTAAGACCATCGACTCCAACTGTCAACCCAACACCACCATGCCCACTAAACCATGTCCCTAAGCGCCTCATCTACACGTCTTTTAAATACTTCCAGGGATGGTGACTCCACCACTTCCCTGGGCAGCCTGTTCCAAGGCCTGACCACTCTTTTAGTAAAGAAATTTTCATTAATTCAGTAGCTTTCTAGCTTATTCCAGTGTGGAAAAAGATGCATTTGTTTATAAACATAAGGATTTGCTGCTTAGTATTCTATGAAAATTTAGGATTGACCTAACAAGTGTACAGCTTGCCCAAACTACTGCAGCATCAGATTCATTCTCTGTATCCCTACAATACCAATAAATAAGGGAGAACAACAAAGTAGGAGCCAAGGCACAAATAATTCCTTTCACTTTCTTAAAGTTCAGTCTAGACCATCCCTATCTATTAAGAGAAATACAAACCATAAAGGGTGGTCAAGAGCTCTAGACAACCCACTGAAGGTAGTCTGAAGTCTTACTTGTTGGCTGAGCCTATAAACCAGAAAAACCACGTCAGACCAGATCTAGATGTGCTGAGGTTTAGGTTACAAGAGGGTAATCTGCTAAGAGCAAGCTAAATGGGATTTCAGTTTAAATACCGATTTCATTATGCAACTAAGCAAATTGTGTATTCTCACACTAGCATCTCAGTTATCACTTCAAGCATGGAAAGTAGACACAGAATTAGGGATAGCAAATCCTGATTATAAACTTACTGTTCTTACTGTAGCAGACACACTAAATTTAACTTATATGCTCACAACGAACAGCCTATGAGAAGGGATACTACAAGTACGACAATTACAACTTAGGGATTGACTCATCTTACACAAAGGGAAGGGTGTCAAAGATGTTTTAAAAATGTAATTTGAGGATTTCTATAGAGACTACACAGAACAATGAAATAATAAAGTATGTTGGTGATTTCTACTGCATCCCAGCTTTTCAAATGTGTATGTATTGCCTTATTGAATTCTGCTTAGATACACAGTTAGGTGTCATACTCCAGTGGCTGGAACACAATACCGGAGGTTTTCTTAATTTTAACTCACTGTACAAGTAGGGGAAATCCTTTCTATATCACTGGTTATGTTCACCCAATTATGAAATGAATATTTGGTAGAGCCTGAATGAGAGGTATTGACCATGTTTAAATAATGAAGTTTTCATTTCCATCCATCAAGAAGCTTGTCTACGGACAAAAACAAATAAACAAACAAACATGAAAATCAAGAAAAGTAAGACTGCATTGTAAGTAACTGTGAAAGTAATTTAATTTAGAGTATTCTCACTTGTCTCAAATGTCACTAATGAAAACCAAACCTTTTTGGATGCATTTCAGAAGTGACATACAGCAAATGAAGCATTCCCAAAATATCCACATATCCTCCTCTGACTGCTAAACTGAAGGTAGGAAACACGTAGGCAACTCATACAGCTACCTAACTGCCTAATCTTCTAACTGTGAATCTGGCAGATCTCTAGTGTTCTAATCTGTCCCACAAAAACCATGCACAAATGCACAAGGACGTGTGTCTGCATGACCACGAACAGGGCTACCTAACTTTTTGAATTAAAGTCTTAAAGATCCTTGACATGATAAAAAGACACTCTCAACAGGCACCTTGTCATAGCCTTCTCTTTATTAAAACAATTTACTTTGTGTTGTTACTGAGAAATTTGTAGTGCCAAATCAGTGGAATAGGTTACTGCAACAGTAATAGCCACAAGAGATTTGCTGATCTCCAGCAGAAATAGTTTAATGACAACCTAGAGGTCAAAATCTGTTTTCATAAATACAGGACATCATCTCAGTGCTCTGTATAGGAGTCTATTCATGGAACAGTCTAAATCTTTATTAACACTTGCCAGTGACAAATCTGTTTTACTGAAAAGCCACTCAATAGCCAATATAATACTTTCACCAAAAAAATAAGCTACAATCCCTTCATCAACCCTATTTGCTCTACACTTTTGAACAAGTTCTTCCAGACAATGTACTAAAGCAAAACAAATACCCTTGTTTTCAAATGTGTTAAAAACTTTCAAGATGCATTGTCTGTGGACAGCTACCTAGCAATAAATATTACAAAGTAATCTACACAAAAAGGGTTGCAAGGGTGGCTGTTTGTAATCTGCTTAACAAAGTCATAGTGCTACTACCAAGCCAGAAATCACAGGTATATTAGAAATAGCAGCACCAGAATACTTAGCTGCCCTGATCAAAATCCAACTTGCTCACTAGTATCTTGTATTTCCTTCAGAAAACCAACACACATGTAACACTCCAAAGATTCTATATCAGTATTTCAAGGCCAGCCTGGGGAATGGCTCAAATACTGCATATAAATTATCTGCTTTTTTCTGAATTAAAGGAGACAGAACAGGGACAAGGAATTGCAATAGAACCTTCTTCACTAACATACAAGACAGTATGTTGTAACACCCCTTTTGAGGCACACATCACTATCAAGAGTAAAAATAATAGCTGTGTTTTATTGCTACGATACATGCATTATCAGATGCTTGAGCAGAATTTTGTGAACTGCTTTTATTAAACTACTGAAACAGCATTTTAAATAGCCATGAAGAGAGTTTCTCCTACTGCTGTCCATAATGCTAGGAGATTTAAAATAAACAGAAGTGCAAGAACAACAGCTTGGGCTTAAAACAAGTTCTCTGCTTGTTCCTAGGAAGGAAGGTTATTTTATTTAAATAGATTTTATTTCCTCATCCTCATTCCCTATCTAACTGCTGTCTCTTTTCAAACTCAGATCCAACTTAATCCCACAGAGGCAAGGGAAAAGAAAATCTTCAGCCTAAACCAAGAGAAAATCACTAGAAGACAAAGAAAAAAACAGCTAACAAATCGTGAAACAATGTTTCCACCTGGAGGTTTTTAGAGGTCAACTACATTTTGTTGAAAATACTGGAAATCTGAAAGTCATAGATGCTACTAGGAATTCCATGAAGTAAGCATGGTGTGCGAATATGACATGTGTTGCAATAGTTAATAAAATATTTCACAAAGCTTGGTTAAATAAGAAAAAATCTTGATAATATATGTTGAAGTGTTTTGAAAGATAGCATAACGTTTTCAATTCATTCACCACAAAAAAATCACACTCAGTAGCCCAATTTGAAGTTTTTTCAAGAATGCACTTTAGCATTACTAAGCTAAAATAATGATATAAAAATGGAAGCAAACTGTCCTCAGCTGTGGCAGATATCATTATAACAAACTATTGTTTATAAAAGTTATTTATTCCACATGCACTTGAACCCCCTTTATTAAGTGATCCTTTTCTCTTGCATCATCTTATCAGAGATACCTATTTTAAGAGGTAAGAGGTTGCTTATAAGTAACAACATGCTAGTATAGTAACATGCTTGTCTGGCAAAGGAATTTTTTCTATCCTTCTTCCCTCTCCAACAAAACTGTAGATAAGAATAATCAACTGTGGAAAGATCTGAATAGTTCAATGGGCATAGGAGAGGAACTGGCAATAAATTAGAATATTGCAGCCTTCTTTATGGGTTTCAGACATTGCTTCACAGCTGATACCATACATGAATTTTAAGCAGCCTGCTGGGTCAGGCTAGCTCTTGAGAAGCACTACAAGCCATTACCATGCATCATCATCAGCTAGGTCTTAATAGTGAGCCTTCACCACAAAAAAATACAGCTTGCTTACAGGACACTGGAGTCCAAATCAGAACAAGTATCAATAAGTTAACTCTAGCAACATTGGAGCTTTTTGCTCTCCCAAATTTTCAGATGTCTCTTCAGGTGGAATACCTTTTACACAAGTACCTGTGCAAAGATCAGCCCCATCTAAAATCATCAGAAGCCAACTTAGAGATTTTTTTTTTTTTTTTAATCAAAGCTTATTCCTACATGTCTCATTTGGGGCTGAGTCAAAAGTCATTGCTTCTCTTTCTGTTTTCCAAAAAGACCCACAGGGCAGCAAACTGTAGTCCTATGTGTACAAGCCAATGTTTTGGCTGGACACATGACATGTCATTCTGTGACCGGCCAGCTTAAAAAAACCCACAAGAACAACAAGAAAAAGCAAGAACATGCAGTTATTTATTTCCAGATGTATTGTGCACTGAAAAAATGAAGCAATCACTTCCCTACCTCCATAACAACTCTTGGATTAATGAAGTTCCTTCCTGTCTACCCAGCATGAAAAATAGCTTGATCCCCTATAAAACATTTTATGCCTTTAATGAAACATTTTAAATACAGATCTTCTAAAGGGTTTAAAACAAACAAACAAAACAAAACCCCCCAAAAAACCCCCACGCAAAAAAAAACCACATCAAAAACCCCCCAAAACCCCCTTTGTGTGAGCTGTTAGCATTTTGTGGATTTTTATTGTGTATACTTGCAAAGAAAGCAAGGGTTAAAAATATGAACCGAAACCAGGCAAAGTCTTGTTTCCCAGAAGCAGTTTTTTCTACTTTCTCATGTAAAGCTGCTTTAGAGGTTAAGTGTGACAGGCTAGGATGACGGAATACTGCAGGTTGCATGATAGTGCAGCAGGTGCAGTACAGCTGAACATAAGGGGACCACGGAGTGGTGGTGATTTGTCTCCATCCTGACAGGTGTATCTCTTGTCCCTACAGGACTGAGGAGACTATAACTATAACTGACATTCTGAAAACACAAAAATCTCTCAAGAATAGTTCTGCCAGGTTGTTAATGGCTATGATTTCATTCATGGGGGCTAACCACCACCATAGTGGGCAGCAGCAGAACTCTGAATTAGCTCCAAATATTTAGTCTTATTTTTATCTTTTACATGAGGTAAATCTCTAAGAGAAAGAGAAACAGCAACTAGTCTACACAATGCATTTTCAGACAAGTAATAACATTTGGTCAGCAGAAAGAAGGTCCTTTACCTTTCACCTCCACTACCCCTTCATTCAACCAGAAGATGCTGGAAAACATCTATAGAGAGTATTTCAGCAACAGCATTTTCAAAAAAATATAGAGGTAGAACAGTCAGCTTTCTGTACCCCTCCCCCCTTTCACTAACATTGCTCCTGCCCTTTGGAAAAAATATGAAATCTCTTGAGTGCTTTCATATCTTCAAGGGGGAAAAGTGCTAAAGAGCATGGCTATATTTCAAACACAAACACACAAATCAGTTCATGACTGCTGAAGCTGTTCTGCTGGAAATGGTAAAACCAGCTAGAAATGTTACGTCATGTTTAGTACAACTCAAAACAGAAAACACTACACAACCTTTATGAAGAACTAAAGATGCAAGAATGAGAGCTTGTATTCAAGTGATTGAAGAAAAGTTATCAAGCTCAACATAAGCCAGGTACTACGTTACTAACTCCCAGATTCAATCAAAATAGAGCAAGAATATTTAAATTGTAACCTAAATTAGATCTGTAACAATCTTCATAGAAATAGGCAAGTCAAGTAGCAAAGTTATCTTTGGAAAAAATCTATTAGCCGTAATGGAATGATAATCCTCTTGGATTCATTGATGCTGACAGATTAAATGCTTTAAATTCATCTTTTATTTTGTTAGCTTATTTGACACAAAATAAGTCCTACGTTTTCAATATTATAGTGGGAGCAGAAGGAGTTTTGCTGTTACTGGGGCAAATTCGGTATTAATGGCATGCCTCTGGGTATTCAATAGAACTATAAACTATGTTACCAATGGACAACTGGAAAGGACTAACTTGTTTCCACTTTTAACATACTACCACTATTTATTAGAAACTAAATTAACATTACTGAATTTGCGTTCTGTTTAGGAAAAGCCTAACAGAAAGAACGCATGAATAAACATGTTTTCCCTATAATAAAGTGTTAAATAATATAGGGTTACATATACTGCCAACCTTTTGCTCCTAGTGTCAGGCTGGCATATCTCCAACAATGGAACACCCTGAAAGCTCCCCGCAATCCCTCCTCCTTTCTCCTTCGAGAAACCACCGTGCTTCAGCAACAGCAAAACATTTTACAGCAATGTTTCTCAGTCCCAGATGCAACTGCCAGACTCACTCACCAAACTTACATACAGATCCTTTGTGCTCTACGTGAAAGTCCCAACTTCAAGATTACTTGTTGTCCTAGTAACAGGGACTTTCCCAGTATTTTATTCACAAAACCTTTCAAAAGGCTAGTTTCATACTTCTGCTGATCGAAATTAAGTGTTGAGACCTGGAAACTTTTCATTATACAAAATTATTTACTGCATAGCCCTTTGCAATAAATTGAGATATTTGCATTCACTCAAAAATAAATAATATATACCAGGCCTAATATCATATATTATTTCTAGCTTACTATGGGTCCCAAAAACCACAATCAAAATTGGAACGGAAGCAGCAGGCAGAAAAACAAGACAAATCTCCAGCATCTCACCTCATATTACTTCATCTTAGCTTAAGATACACCAAGTTACTCCATTTTGGATCTACAGATTTGACCCATTGATTCTATCAGGATTCTATAGTTTATCATGGTAAATAAGAATTTTTTGCACTGCTATATTTATCACTGGAATACTTGTCAGCTACTTTCACTCTCTTTATAACAGGGAAATTAATGATCATTTGCCTATGAACCATATAAGGAGGCTCAAAGTCTTAAGAATGCACAATTACCCAGGGGAAAAAAAAAAATCCAGAATTATAAGGTTATTTTAATGAATCTATATTTTTTCAAAAGTACTTAGCTCCGAGAACTACATGATGTGAATAACAACATTCAGAACTTTATCCGGAAGCCTTCAGTTAGGACATAGCGCTAAAGAGGAATGACATGCATTAAATATATGCACCACCTAGTGTCTTCCAGTGCATCCGCTACATTCATTATTGATCTGCAGTACATAGCTTTGACAGGCAAAGTGTTGTTAACTGCTACCCGGACATTACTTTTTTATTCCAAACAGTCCATGTTCTTTACAACTAAGTTAAAAGATACAAAACAAAAAGTTCCAACTGAAAACTAGCATTATCTGCTTCAGCAGCAGTAAATACCTTACAATATATCATCAGCAGCAAATATCTCCTGAATTCGATGTTGAAATTAATGTTTCAAAGGGTAATGGCTTACCACAGATCTTCAGCGGTTTTAAATCTGCCCTAGAACACAGCTAACCTGAAGCATCTGTCACCATAAAAGTCATGGACACATCTGTTGAACTGCAAATCAGATATGGTTTTATATAAAAGGTTGAATTCAATTAATAGAGCAAATTTGTTTTTCTGTAATGCAATTTATTATTAGGAATGGTGTAAGCATAGAAGCAATTTTGTAAATAACTGTTCACAATTTATAAGAAATCTCCACGTTTGCTCTTTTTATGTTCATTGTTTGCCAAGATTCAAGCAATTCAACTTCACATGCAGAAACGCTCACAGAAGAAAAGTTTTAGATCCACAAAAGCACTTTCTACTGAACAAAAATTAAGCATATCCAACCAGAAGACAAGTAATATAACACTTCTTTTAACCATTTACAGATGAGCAACCTGCATGGTATTTCAGTTTTCTGTGCAGTGAGCCGAAGAACACCAAAACATGCACAGAACAAAATCCAAAATATTTTGGTTTATCCTTCTACAAATAAAACTCTTATCAACCAGGAGCAGACTTTTTCAAAAAGCTTTTTGACATTCAACACGAGTTAGATATCAAAGCATGTTAAATAGTATTTTAATTCTCCATTCATCACGAAGGCAAAAAGCAGGTCTCCTGGAAAAAGTCAGAAGCAATTTTTTTAAAGTTTTCCTATTGTTGTTCCTTTTGCTTCTTTAAAATAGGCATGGATACGAAGAAACAAAAAAGAGCTCAGCTACACTATTTCCATACATTTTGGGTTCACTTTTTATGTCTAGACACATTTTATAAGCTCTATCTACAGATTAATTACGCTCTTTTACTACAGCGTTTCACGTGTTGAAGGATCCATTGGACCTTCAAAGTATAGAAGCCATTTACAATTGCACCCGAACCCTGCCTATACAGGTACTGTACACAGGGCAAAAAAAGTTAACTCATCACCTCCAAAAAGGAACCACAAAGTCACTTTCTGCAACGCTACAGGTCAACTCTGAAGCTGGGACTAAATTGCAGGTACATCCAAGTCCCAACCAAGCCTTCAACATCTAAGTTCCCTAATCATGATGGTTACAGAACTGGGAATGACTAGAATTACGCAGTCCAGACAGTACAGAAAACTGGTCTGTTGCATTCACAGACTGCATGCTACAGCTTCATGTCATCTCTACCTTGCGAAGTTGCCTGGCATGCCTGTTAAAGGCAGAGCCTCTACTAAAATTTTTTTTCCGTGAAACAGTAAACTCATAGAGCACATATTTGGCATCTAAACTGAGCCACCTCACAGGCCAGATTCCCCTCAGATGGCAACCTAGTCGCAGCCACCATCAGTTGGACACAGAGTGGGTAATTAGCATTAGGACTTCCCATTTTGCATTGCTTTTCCATCAGAACTGTCCAGACCCAGGCTGCTTCTCCTTTCAATTGCTTGCAATAGGTTTGTGGCTTTTAAAAACTCTTCAGAACACTGTTATCTAGAAATTAAGGTCATTGACTGCTTCTATTTTTTCTCTTTCCATGACATATTAACCAGAGGTTTACAATGAGATGTTCACAGTAGGAATTTCAAACATGTACGGTAAATTTTTTTTTTTTTTTTAGCAAAATATAGGAAGACTAGGATAGCTGCATGCTGAAATTATGTTCATAATGCATGCATGTAATCTCACATACATATTCTTGTCTGAGAAACCATGTTCATTTGTCATTGTTTTACAGACACAGTATTGCACAAAGAATACCTTTTATAAGCAAATTAACTAGATACCACCTATTTATCCTCTTCAATAATCCAAAAGCAAACTAATTGCCAAATAAATTCAAACCATACTAAGCTTCCTAAAGGAAATATTTTTAACCTAAATGGAACTAAATGAACTCAGTGCATCAGAGCTTCACTGAGGTCTGTAACTTTTTAAAATCCAAAGAAGAAACAAGCAAAAAAGAGACAAAAATACCTACAGCAGTAGTCAGCAGAATATTCATTAGGGAACATCATGTTTAAGTGTAATTGCCCTCTAACATCACCTGCATGGAAGTCCCTATAAAGCATTTGGCACTAAAGAGTATCAGGCAAGTAACTGGACTCCACTGACCAAGAGCCTGCAATAACAGTTTCTTTATTAACAACATTTTTGAATAGTGTTTAAAAAGGCCACAAAAGGGTGGATGGGGAGGGGAAGATGGATGAAAATGACATTGATCGCAATTATGCAGGTAAATTACAAGGTTCGGATTACTTAGGCTTGTACGTAGTGTTAGCATCTTCTAATGCCTACTTGCAAGATGCTCTAAAATGTGGTTTATTGACCTCTAATGAGATACAATGGAGTATAAAAAATTTCATACTTACAAATACTCATGCTCTAAGCTAAGGCCACATGATACAACATGACTATTAAAGTTCTTTAAAAGTATAAATAGAAAATGAAACATTTTTCTATTTTATACAAATGAATCTGATCATCTGCTTCACTGCAACAGCAGCAGCATCTAAAACCAACTGAAACAGCAGCCTCTGGTGTTAAAATTCTGCTCTTTTTCTCAGACTCCACCTTTCACCAGAAAGCAGGACTAAAAATACAGAAAAGATACATCAAGTGGCCCCGAGGAATCCTTTGCACCATAACTAATTTTCCACCTTAGCATATATCATACTATTTGTGTTTGCCTTCTGTAATTCACTGTGAAAAAATCACCAGATTAGCTTCTATTCTGCACTGGTGAAAATTCATCTTGATATAAAGTCCTCTTACTGTATAAAGATGGAAATTTTCTTTCATAGCATGAAAAGCTCATTTCACCCCTGTACAGATCAAGCTTTATTCTCTACATCTGAAGAGACAGAAATTACACATCTCTTGAGCACGTATATGAAGAAGCACATGTGTACGAAGGCTAAGCCTCAAAAAAACACCCCTGCAATACACTACCTTAAAGGGCAGAATTATCCTGTCATTCCAAAATTGAAATATTTTCAGAGATGCATACATTAGAAAAAAAGCGCACGATGGAGACCATGCACACCTCACTTCCCAGACAGGATCATATGTATAGCTCTTCGGGTCTTTGTTTTGAGTAATACAAGGAAAACTTACTGCCATTCTGATCTGTAGCATTCCTGAAATTCACAGTATGCTCTCTGTGCAAAGCAGTTACATACTCAAGTATTATCAGTTTGCAAATTAAAACAATCCTCGTAAGGATTAGCGTTCTACAACAGACAAAATTACAGCATATTCATGTCCAAAGTCAGTCTTATACTCAATAGGAACGTTCAGACTTTCCCACTCTTTCTCTGAATTATCTCACAAACTATGTTACCACAAGTTACAAAGACAGTAATAAATGCAGAAAAAATTCAGGACTAAATAGAAGCCTTACAAAACTAGACAATGACTTAAAAAAAGATACACACATAGATACTCTATGAGTTCCGAAACGTGACAACTTCTGCATCGTGCACCCAGGTTTGAAATACTGGCCCCCAAATTTCCTGTAGTTTTAGAGAAATCAATTACTCTCTCTCAAAGCCTTAGTTTCTCTCCCTATGAAAACAAAAGCAACACTATAGCACATGCAAACTGAGCCTGTATCATTGTGAAGATCTGAGAAAGATGACAAACTATTTCGTAAACAAACCCACAACTAAAGGAAGTTTATTCGCTGAGCAGTTTCAAAGTTAAATAATATAAACATTGACAGAGAAACCCACATAAGACACTACACACTACAGGATGAGTGGGAGGATGGTTCAAAGCAGAGCATGTGGCTTGTTATTTTAAAGAATGCTTTGTCCTAACAAAAGAAAAATACAACATTATCTGAATGGAGTGATTTGAATAAAGTCATACAAGAGATTCTTACAGCACCCATGTCTTGCCTTAATTTTTCTTTACTCCTGTATCACTCGATAAGAATATTTCAAGTCTACATCTAGCTGAGATATTAACAACATGCATACTTCAAGATCAAATAAATCTGTGTGCTGACACAGTGTGTATCCAGTTGGGGCTGGCATGTCAGAAATATTTCAAATAGTAAACTGTTGAATGTACTTAGAAATAATCAAACAGCTTTACTCGCAGCAGGGTATCAGGAACAGAGAAAGAGAACATGAGACAGTCCAATAAAGCAACAGAAATAATATACTTCCTTTTGGATGTAGAAATCAGGACACCTAAAAAACCTCCCTACTCTGTTAACTCAGTGTAAACACTGAAGCAGAGCTGGCCGCAGCAAATCAACAACATTCCTCAAATAAAGCATCAGTGATAGCTCTTACACAGCTCTAAGCTGCTGACAATGAAGTACTTTGCAAATACGGACAGAATTCTCAGACACACAAATGAAATTCTAGCCCATTTATAATGAAATAAATGGAGACTCATCTAATTTGCACACGGACATTATTAAATGCAAGACAAAAGGTACAATCAGGACACAAATAACTTGCATACCAGTCCTGTCTTCACCACTAGATTTATTTCAGTGTGAATAGAATTTGCTATTTTTACCTTTCTAAAACAAGCATTATTTCTCCAAGAGCTCTGCTGTCCAGAGGCTGGTTTGTCTTCTTGGTTCCTAGATGCAGAATAATACTTTAAATATGCAGCTCTCTGGACTGCATGCTACCAGTGCTTTTCATGTTAAAAAACAATTTAAAAAAAACCCAAAATTTTCAGGCTAAAAGGAGATATTTGCTTCAACAGCTTACTGTTCACAGACCCACCCCTATTCCATGAGGTGGCTTAGCAGAGCATTTTATCATAATAAAATCAGTAGCAATATGCAGTAGCTACCAAGCCGTACCGTAAGTGCCATACTATTGGAAAAGGAAAATCCCTAAACAATGCTTATTTAGAACAAAATGTACTTAGATCTATAAACACCACGTAAGACATAGCTTTAGGCTTTAATATCAAGACATAGAAGAATACTAATGTTTATGTTTTATAGACATCTTTATTCAGATATATGCAACCCAAAATTAGTTTCAATGCATCAATGAGATAATAAATATTAGCGACTCTCTTCTCATTTTCAAATTACCATAGTGCCTATGCAATTTTTCCTGTAAAATAAAAGCCCAAAGCTATACATGTATGTTCATTCCAATGGATTTAAAATGCTGCGCAAAGGGCATCTACAATAATTTCATTTTTCTTTAAACCCTATTCAGAATAGAATCCTGGAATACAATTTGTTTCAGAGGCAGCTTTTAGACAACTTCATAAACTAAAATCTTGTAGCTGAATGAACCTTGTTAACTAAGGTTAACTGCTTAAGCCAAAGCTACAAGTAAACACTATGCAACACCACAACTGAGAGACTACAGACACCAAACTGATGGAAAAATACACCGTTCTTCCTCAGAATAACGTCCAAAACCAGTTCTGCTCCAGTCTAGAACCTGAAATGTCCTGGGTGGCTAATTTTAACTAAATAGTTGAAACTTGTTCCTTAACAGCAACAGAAGAGTCATCCTGCTACGTAGGACCTGCAGTATGAAATTTCATATGCTTATAGGGCCTGATCCTGACCGTACTTCACACAGTGCAAGAACCGCCATAGCGTTCTACCAGGTGTGTAAAACAAAGGGCAGTAAGCACCTCATATCACTGATTTAAATATGCATGCATTTTTTTGCAGTCACAGATGTTTTTTGATGAAAGTATTTTAAAAATTAAGAAATACTAGACTTCATTCTATTCTCACCATTTATTTCACGGTTCTGTGAAGTGTTATTTTTTTTTAAAGAACCACCAAAAGGCCATGTTTTGTCCATTGCACAAAAGCCTCTAAGATTACCCCTCTGCTGGACCAGTCACTGGCCTTGAACAAGAGAAGACAGCAGATGAGATGGCCAGCAAGGTTCCCAGGACCGCTGGCAAGATGTCATAATCCGCTAGCTGCCTGCGGATGACTTCCCATGCAGAGACCAAAACCAATAAAGTACGTACAAAAGAAAATGGAAGCACAGACACACTACGCATGCAAAGACAGACCTCCACAGAGGAGCTAGTGTCGAAACAGTGAGAGGAATCTTTCAGGATCTACAAAGTCTGATTAAGAGATTACTCCGTTCTGTAAAAATCAGCCATTGGTAATGAGCATACCATTACAGACTCTAAATACAGAAATTGTGTCTTATCAACAGCAGACACCTTCCTCCAAAAAGGATAATGTAACACCAGACTGTCCCCCTGCTTCCCAGGCACTTTCAATACTTTGAGAAGTCCAGATATGCCAGCCAAGGTGTCAGGGATGCCAGCCGATGGGGAGTTGTTGACATCCTTTGGCTATTTACCCTGAAGAGATTATTTCAATCAAGTGATTTACCAGGAAAAAGTTAAATTAAAAAAAGGACTCTGAGCATCTCAAATATCCACCTTACACGTACATAAAAAATACACACACTCGTGTGTGCACATCCAGCCTCAGGCACTTGCATTGTGTGACAGGTAATTAGATTCTCACTGCCAGAAGAGGTCATTGAATCTCCCAAACCCCATCGTTTTGGGACAACTCGACTAATCGCTAAGACTATCGTGAATATTTCCTAAAGACCCTGTCCAAAGGATCCGTGCACACGCTGGATTCCCAAGGGTGCTTCTGCACTTAACACCCTGGAGCTCTCCCAGCCTACTAAACCAGCAGCCCTGTGGCAAATGATCTCCGCTGCCAGGAGCTGAACTACCGGTACCACCACAGTTTCCACCGCAGTGCTCCCTCCCT
>NW_009212342.1:0-945 GCF_000690835.1 Fulmarus glacialis
CCGGGTTAAACCACAACAGTCTTTTTTGGTACCCAACGTGGGGCTCAATGGGTTAAGATAACAACAGATCTAACCAAAGCGTGTTATAAGCATTCATTATATTGGTTTAATAGTCGCTGGTCACAATGTTGATTTATTGGCTCTCAAAGTTGTGGGGCTGGCTCTCAATGTTGTGTTATGTAATACCTTACTCGCAGTACATGTTTCCTGTTGTGCTGTTTATCACTGCTCGCAGCTGGGTCAAGGTTATCATTTTGCTGCACTGTGTAACACTGTTTTATGATATGATAAAATTATTGGTTGTGAGTCTTATCTGGTATTTATACTCAGCATTGCCATCATCTCCATACCTCAGGAGCCCCTTCTCGGAAACTATTAATAATTACACTCTTTACCTTTTCTCCTCAGAGAACAAATTTATAGGGAAGACAGGTGGGGACACTTTGCCCCACTCCTTCACTTTCCCTTTCATATCTCCAGAAACTCCTTTTTCTTCTATCCTCTTCATGAAGCCCTCCAAAACAGTTCTTGAGACTTTCGAATATCCTTGGGATGTTCAAACAAGCATGTTCCTATGCTATGTCTTCTGAATGTCGTTCAGTCTTGTTTAGGGTTAAACAACTATTTAGCAATACCATCCAGAGGTCAACCCCGGCAAGAGGCACTGAGGCTACTTAAACTCCCGTGACAGGCCCTGCAGTTACTCCAACCCCCTTGACAGGCACAGCAGCTATTCCAAGCCCGGTGACAGGCACTGCAGCTACTCAAACCCCAGCAACAGGTACACCTGAACCAGAGGACCAACCCTTGCCGGTATCCGTCCCCCCTGTACGGAAGAAGAAATCTTTGAAGCAGAAGTCAGGTCGTTTAGAAAGGGATGATGGAAAAGCAGGGCCATCATGAGGAGGGGAAGAGGAAGAGGAAGAACTCATAAACGAGATGGAA
>NW_009212343.1:0-30498 GCF_000690835.1 Fulmarus glacialis
TCCCGGTCCCCCACTCACGGCAGGATCCTGCGCACAGATGCTTTTGTGACTTTCTGACTTGCTGCAGTCATGCTCTGGTTTGCACCATAACTGAAACCCATGCCAAAATCCTCCAGAAACCATTCAGAGTGAAGAGTGGAGCACCAGCAACACGCATTTTTTGGGGATTGCTCTAGATGTGGCCACTCTCGAGCTGTGCTAGGCAGAAGGCCTCGTGTGCCAGTGTCTGGGGTGTGATGCTCTCGCAGGACGTGCATCCCATCCAAATGCCACACGTCCCATGTGGTGCTGAGGGTCACCAACTCCATTCCCTAACAAAGACCCGTTCCAGAGCCGCTCATTTTGCCCTGAGTTCTGTGTCCAGGAGCTAAGCCAGCCCTGGTTGCACGCTTGCACATAGCTCTGCCCAGCAGCATTGGGGCTTTGCTTTGCTGCTCTGTTTGGCCTTCCATGGGATGGAGGATTTCCTGCTAATGCTGTTACTCGTGGGTAAACAGGGCCTTAGGCTGGGCTCAGCGGTGTTGTGTGCCTGGCACGTGCAAGGAATCACACCAGGGAAGCAGAAGTGGGGCAGATGTCCTGGTATCTGAGAATGACATCAGGCATTTTTCTTTCCCATTCCAGGGAAATGTTGGTGCCCTGGAGGACTGCATCTTCTGCCTGCTGTTTCCCCTTTTCTATAATTCTTTATAAAAAAAAATCCAGGCATGCTAACTCCATCCCAGAGAAGGAAAAAATGTGCCTGAATTCCCAGCCCAGCTGATAGCCAGGTCTCCAAGGAGGCAGGACACATGGTACAGCCCTTGCGCTTGGCATCTCCAGGGGATGCCTGCCAGGCTGAGCTCCTGCTCCTGGAAAACACGGCTCCGGCGCTGCCTCCCTCCCAGCCACCAAGCTCCCAGCCAGTGGAGACCAGTGGAGACGGGACTGCCGAGATTGCTGAGATCTTTGAAATGTGCTTTCCGACAGGATTTATCCCGGTTTGATACAGCAGAGAGAAAGGGAATCCACAAGGAATTACCCAGGGGCCTGTAGATGTCTGTTAGACCACAGCGAGGATGAAAGCAGATGAGCTTTTTTTAGGACTCGGCTGAAACGCTCTGTAAGATCCACTCTCAGCAGTGCTTTGAGCTGAGCTGGTGGCTTTGATCCCGGGTGCGGTGGGAGAGCCCGCAGGAGCTCCTGTGCCGCTGCAGCAGCGAGCAGCGGGCAGGCAGGAGATTTTGAGCTAATAACAGTGTTCCCAAAGCGATCGCAACTGTTTTGGAGGATTTCTGTGAGTGAAGGCAAATGGGCAGGGCTGGATTTTTAGCCAGCAGTAACCAGACAGTGGATGTGTCTTAAGCTGTAACCGCACCAGCACGCATCACACCCCCACAGCAGAATTTTTAAAACATCACGTTCCTTAAAAGACCTAAATTTGGAGGTGGTGTGAGTGCTGTCAGTGGCAAAACCTACGGAAGCTTCTGCAGCAGCAGCCCCTGAGCAGCGGGGGGAAATGCAGGCATGGCTGCTTGGAGATGCTCCCCCCAGCCTGGGGGTCTGCGCCCTTGGGGACGGGCTGTGACCCCCTCTGACAGCCGGATCCTTGTCACCCTCCCACCCTTTCGGGATCAGCCCTTTTCCAGCCTGATTACAGGCCTGGCTGGAAATGCAGACGACTCATGGTTTCGGTGTGAGTCACAGAAGGTTTGGTGGCTTTTCTCTCCTCGCAGCTCCAGGCTCTCGGGGCTGAAGCGGTTAGCTGGCAGCGTCAGGCTCCTCGCCCCGAGGAAGCAGATCTGCAGCCCTTGTACCCGGGGAGAGAAGTTTGGATGTGTCCTGAGCGGGCTCAGGGAGAGCAAGTAAGAGTCCCAGGTGTTATTTTGAAGACCCTTCCTCTTTTTGGGGAAAAGAGACCCCTGTGGGGGGTGGTGGGGAGGCTGGGCTTCCCAGGGACACCCAGTATGGGGGGACCTGCTCCCGGGGGCCCGCGCTTGGTGCCTGCCATGCTCCCTCTCCCGGCCCCAAGACGGGCAGAGCCGCTCGGCTCTTCCGGGGAGCGCAGAGACCTGCCAAACTCGCTCCCCTCCACCGACAGGAGTTCCTGCCGTGCCGGGTTTGCAGGGAGAGGCGGGTTTTTAATTAAGCAGACTGTTACAGCTGGGGGACACAGACAAGTGCTCAGGTGGCGAACCCTTCCTCGTCTCTGTCAGGCCCGCACACTCTCCCTGCTGGTCTTGCGCCGTTGGGGACAGAAGCGGCAGTTCTGGTACGCGGAGTGTTGCCCCAGAGGTCATGTAACATCTGGGAGGTGAGGGGAAGCCTGGCTGGGTACAGTCATAAAGCACTTCAGAGAGGAAATGTCTTATCTGTGTCATACGTGCCACTGCCTTCTACTTGGTGTGCTGTGTTTGGGGACAGCGCGGTGCTGCGCCAAGGCGGGGATCCGCAGCTCGGTCCCCCCGCCCACAGGCACTGCTGTCAGACGTGTCCTCCGCTCCCCGGTCTCCCAAGTGCCCAGTCAGCCACGCGTTTGAGCACCCAGCGCCCGCAGGGCTGGGACGGGTCCTGGTGCTCCCCCAGACCAGCTGCGCGGGACGGGCTCTCCCGTGCGGTTTGCTCGGGTCCCGCTGTGCCTGGGCCCCACAGTGTTTGCAGCATCTTCCAGCTCTGCAGCGGACAGTGACTCTGCAGGAGTCCAGATGTCCCCCCCCATCCTCTGCTTTGTAACCCTTCCTGTCTTTCCTCTGCCCATCACCCTGCCGCAAGCCTCCTCCCCAGGGATGGGCACCTCAGGCTCAGCTGGCTCTCCCCAGCTCCCTGCGCAGACTTGTGCCACCGTCACCAAGGCTTCAAAAATGCTGATAATACCCCTTAGTACTCAAAGGCTTAAAGAGGCTTGCAGCAGTTGTAAACTGTGGGAGCTGTTTTTTGTGTAAAACATTATTATTTTATTTTGTTTGTACTAAAAATAGCTTGGAAATGCTGTCAATGAATAGCTAGGGAAACACATCCCGAAGCAATGTGAAATATCCCAGGGTGAACCTCCGCAATGAGCACAACTGACGTCCTGCCTGGGAGCCCAATGACCCCAGCACCACTTCTCCAGCTTCAGCATCAGTTTGTAATGTCAACATAACCCTCTGGTATAATAGCAGCCCTGTCACTTATGCTTACTTATCAGTCTATTTATAATATCTCTAAGCAAGCCCGCTATTTATCGGGCTGAAATTGGCTATCCAGAGAGGTTGAAGTCTGCACAGGGTCAGGAGGAACATGAATACCCATCTTCTAATTCTGACACTATAAGCCTCCCAAAGGCAAAGGCTGCCAGTACTATTAGCAGACATTACTGCGGGAGAACCGTTTCTCCTGGGCTTAATGATTCACCAGCACATGAGTGCCATTAATCCGCAAGGGAGCCGGGGCAGGTGGCCTCATGAACACGCTATTCCCCCTTGAGCGTTGCAGCGATGCTGGCGATGCTGTAGAGAGGTTCTCCCCTTCTCTGGGTATCTTAGAAAATACTCTGAGAGGGTGCAGGGCTGCTCTGCAGCTCACGGAGCTGGACCACACTTTGGGCTTTTCCAGTGATACCTGCTACCCTGCAATGGGGATCCTTGCTCACCTGGTGGGGTCTTTGCCATTGAGCAAAGCCTGTTCTTGCAGCAACAGCCATTCTGTGCAGAGTCAGGAGAGAAGCTCAGCACATTCACTCACCTTTTAGGTGTTCAGGAAGCTCCTAGACCCTCTGTGGTTCCCTGCAGGAGACATCACAGCTAGGCTTCATGGACAAAGCATCTCGATCCCTCCCCTAATGGCAGAGCTGGCTGCGTCGCAGCCCCTGTGCTGGCTGCTGGGCTCTGCTGGGGACAGTGCCTGGGGATGCTCCTCTCTGCCTTTGTGGCCATGGGGCATCCTGGCTACGGCAGCCGGGTCCTGCATGGGGCTGTTCTGTGCTGCTGGTCCAACATGCACAAGACAAGCTGGCACGGGCTGTGGAGTAGTCGGTTTGTAATGGCAACGCTGCCTGCAGAGCTCCCTCTGCTCCTCAGCAACACTCTGAAACTCCCGTGCCTTATATAATATGGTTTGTATGAAATCACAGGTGATTTCTGAGCATAATAGGCACAACTACAGGTATGATGCTACACAGAGAAGCTTACACTGGGGCTGCAGTCTGAAGAGATTCTCCTTTCCAGCAAAGGCTTGTACATTGGATTTACTGACAGCCTTTGCAGAGGGAAGGTTTACAAGCAAAAATAAATAAAAGGCCTTTTTTCCCCCAAGCTTGAAAAGCCTGGTAAAAATCTGTGTTCTTTGTCGTTTATCACCACAAAATATTTGCTGAAAGTTGTAATCACTACTAGTACCTCCAATGTGTCTTAAACCTTAATTGCCTGAACTTTTCTGTTAGCAATGAGATAATGTAATGACCTTCTTGCATCAACAATTAATTTCTCCCATAGCAGCTTGTGGCACCTGCTGCCTCCTCCTTCAGCTCCATGTGCTCAGGAAAGGCCGTTTGCTGGCTGTGCCACACTCCTGCGAGCCTCCGCGAGACTCGGCACGTACAGGGGAGCTGCGGCGTGGGTGGTGATGGAGGTGAGGAAACCTGGGGGAGGAGTGGCCGTGGGGACCAGGAAGGCAAGCGGTGACACAGGAGAGACATAAATACGAAGAGTTAAACCAGCACAAATCCTTCTGCCACAGCCAGCCACCCAGCGAGCAGAGAAGTGCCCATGGGCTGTTTTTTAGGGTTTCCCTGGCAGAGTGCCCTTGGGGCGGAGCGGAGATGCTGACACGGGTCAGCTGAGGGCTGTGCGTGCACCCTCCTCCCTGCGCCCTGCTGCAAGAGATGGTCTTGCTCACCCAAACCCCCCGGGCGACCGGGGGCTCACACAGCCCCTGCAGCAACTCGGTCTCGGGGCTCCCTTGGTAACAGCAAAGCCACGAGAAGGAGGAATTGCCCTCTGGCATGCTTCAAAAGGCAGCATGCCGTAAAATTCGTTACCCTCGGACTAGTTTTATCCCTCCTGTAAAATACATTTTGTGTCCGATTTTGGTAACGCAATGTCTCTTCGCCACCAGCCTGGCAGCGCGTTTCACTGTTGATGAGTAACGAGAGAAGCCTCGCTGCGGCGGCAAGAGCAGCCCTGCTTGGCAGGCACGTACGGTACCCTTTTTCTGGAGACATATTTTCCCCCGTCACGCTGTTTTGAGCTTCTTTAACCCAAAATCACCAGCACTTGTTTTACAACGCATCACGCGCTGGGTGAGATGCCGCCTCTCTGGCTCTGTAGCCGGGTGGATGTGCCCCGGGGACGACGTGCGAGGCTGAGCTCAGGGTCCAGCCCTGGCTGCCCACAGCCCGTGGGTACGTGCAGGGCTTGGACCCCTTTAGGAAAGCCTTCAGCCCACTGTCAGAGACTCTCTGGGCATGTCTGCACTCCAGAATGAGCCACATGTTAGACGAGGACAGGGCTCATTTCTCCTCGTGGGTACCTACAGCCCCTTTAAATCTATTTAAACTAGTCTGCAGAGAGGAACATCTCTCCACGCTACCCGCAAAGCAGCCAGTGCTCTGCTGGCCCCATGAACAGAAAACCAAACAGTCTTCATTTCTTCACCAAAGGAAGGCAGAGGAAATATTATTGCTTATGGGGAACCTTTGCTGAGCAAGGAAAGACAAGCTTTTATGCATTGTATCAGGCTGGTGGAGTTAGATAACGAGAAAGCCAACCCCCGAGAGAGGCTGCAGAACCAGCAAAACCGCTGCTCGCCCGGAGCTGCTGGGCAGAGGCTGCCTGTGCTCCCCGCACCCCGAGCCAGCTCTGTCTCTGGCCGTGCAGCGTCCCCAGCCTCTGAGCCCTGCCGCTGCCTCCCGGGCTCTCCTCGCCAGCTCTGCTCACTGTGCCCTGCCCTGAGATGATCCCAACCACAGATTATTATTTGCTTCACGTTTCAGTGTAGGGGGGAGGAGGTTGTAGCATCCGCCTTTCACTCCCATCCTTGTTCCAGAATGAGTCACCGGGATGAAGGAGCTGAGCAAACAGGCAAGAGGATAATTCGCCTTGTGATGGTGATTCAGCTTCTGCGGGGTGGTGACAGAGTGAGCAGAGCTATTGTTTCTCCCCACCAGCTGATGGCAAAGCGTTCTTGCCCCTCTTATGACATTTCATTGTAGAAGAAGAAATATGAACAAAGTGATGTGTAAAACAGTGATGAGTGAAGTGCCTGCTTCAGGGAACACCCTCTGACTCTCTCAGTCTACCCTGAACGCCAGGGCAGCCCTCTCCTGCCCAGGGATGCTGTTGCTGCACTGCCGGTCCCAGGAGCAGCTCAGTGCACGCGAGGGATGGGAGCCAGCTCAGTGCACAAGGGACGGAGCTAGTTCAGCACACAGAAGGGAGGGGAGCCAGCTCAGTGCACAAGGGACGGAGCTAGTTCAGCACACAGAAGGGAGGGGAGCCAGCTCAGTGCATGCAGACGGAGGAGCACTCTGCTGTGGCAGCCTGGGAGTGCCACACCAGCTGCTCGCGCAGACTGCCTCAGCAAATTCCTGCACCTATATGTCACCCAGCATCACCTCAATGAAGTGGTTTATCAGGGACATGGCACACTCATCACTGTGAAGATGATCTGTGGTTTGAACGGCTTCCCCACGAGGGATGGTTCCGTGGGTTAGGACAGTTCTACAGACTGCAAAAACAAATGACCCAGGGAGAATATTATAGAAGTCTACTAAATACCGAGCGCTGTGACAAATAGGCAATGGTTATCCTCTGCCTCTTCTCATATGAGGTTTGGAGGATCAGGTGGAACTAGCAGAAGCCTGTTCACAACAACAAATGAGGAGGTACTCACTTACAAAATTTGTAGCTAAGCTATGAAAGTCTATGCGTGGCATAGAGGCTAATAAAATTTCCCAAGGATTCAGAAAATGATTCATTGGATTAATGGAAGAAAATACCTGGTGGTCAGTAATTCAAATACAATCCCACATGAAGTGCCTGAATCAAGGCCAGCAGATGTGGGGAGGACATTCAGGAGTCATTTTTGCAAGCTCCCCTGGACACTTACTCTTCCCTTGGCATGCACTGGGGCGATGCACCACTGGTCTGACTCACTGGGACTGTTTCCATGTCCCTTTGCTCAACATACGTGTGAAATTTATAGATTTCTGCATAAATAATATGTGGACTTTCAACAAATGCTGCCTGGTCAGTTACTACTCCAAAATCCAGAATGGCAAAATGAATATGAAGCTGAACTGGGAAAGCTTAAATCAGCATTTACTGACTTCAGCGTTTTCTTCTCCTGGTTCTTTACATTTTACATATTTTGCATTTGCATTTTAGATGAAGTCCGAGGAGCTGCGTGTAAGATTAATGCATGGTTGATAGCGGCTTCAGGATATTCAGGCAGCAGTAATAAGTGTATTATTGACAGTGAATATTCATAGGGATAGATCAGCTTGGAGGATTAAAAGACACATCCTAGAGGGGTGGATATAATGAAAACGGGGGCAATCAAGTAAAGGAAGCGGAAAAGGTGTAGCTTTATTGGCCCTTTACAGTCACTGTCTCTGAGTCTCCTTCAGTTCATAATTACCGTTGCTGGAAGATAACAGCTATTAGCAGTGGCTGCAGATCCCTGGGCTCTTTGAAGTCCTGAACAATAGACCACAGGAGGTGCTACGGGACCTTCTTCATCTTCTCTCTAGTCTACACCATCACGCAAACCGCTGATGGCTGTTTCCACCAGCAGCTTTCCCGGTCGCCTTTGATTGCAGCCACCCTTGTAATAGCTTCGAGGAGTAAGTTTCATTTTGGTAGAATAAAAATCATTTATTGCCTAATTGTATCAAAACGACTGTGAGGAAGGCAGTCCCTGTGTCTGCCTGGGCAGAGAGGGGAGCTGAGCTGGTTTGGGCAGTGCCAAGATCCCGCGAGGGAACTTTCTCCCCTCCTGACTGTCTGGTTCACCTCAGTGACAGCAGCAGCCCAAAGCCCAAGCTGGGTTCGCCTTGGCCATGGCTTTGTCTAAGTGTGAAATAAAGCATTGGGCTCACCCTCAGATCCAACTGGCACAGTGAGATGCAGAGGGCGCAGAAGGCCAGCACTTTTCTCAATTAAACCTGCAATCTAATAATAAAATCTCAAAATTAAAACCAACATGGCTTTTTAATTCAAGTGTGTTTTCCTTAATTTCTAGCGACTTACAAAGATACCCATCCTGTACGCAACAAGAGCCATAGACACATTTTAATTTCTGCATAAGATAAAAACACGATTTAACTGTTTACTCTGTAGTTTTGCTCTGATTTCACACCATTAAGATGTTAGAACACGGCGGCCCCGTTTTCACATGCCGCATGGGTACAAGCAGATGTTTTGTCGGCCTGCCCACTGCCAGCTGATTTAATCTGTTTTGTCTAAGGCTTTGCAGCACCGGTAATAAATGACTCACGCTGAGCATGGGGTTTTTATGCTTTCCATGTGCAGAAACATAGGAAGGACGGAGCCCTCCCTTCCTACGTACCTGACTCCTGCCAGGTGCTGCTCAGGACTTTCTGCACCATTTTTGCCCAACGCCCTTGTTATGGCCTAGGAGCCTGCACGAGTGCCTTTGCGGGTGGGGAGATTGCTTCGGTCTCTTCGCAGGTGTTCTCCTAATTAGCCAGCTCTGAAGGTGAAGGCAAAAACACCCTCTCCTTGGATCACAGAAAATAGGGCAGGAGGAAACTCATGGATCCTCAAATCTGATCGCTTATTATCTCAAGCAACCATATGATGTAATCCCTTTCATAAACAGCAGGGCTTGGCCTGTGCTATTCCTATATGGAAGCTGCTGCAGATGCTGACAGCTCTGATGGATAGAAACCTTGTTTTAGAAAAAAAAGTATCACAGCCTGAGTTTTAATTGTGGCCAGATGACATCAATTTGTTCCTGTGGCAACACCAGCCTAGACAGCCCCTCTCACTCCCAGCTGCTCAGGCACCCGTTAGTATATAACCACCTCTGCTCTCAGTTTTGTTTCTGTAAGTGAAGGTGTGAGACTGGTGGGGGCTTCTATGGGTCACAAGTTTGCTGTCTGGGTGAGTACATGATGGGGTGACAGTAGCATCTTGCAGTCCTATAAGTACCATGAGAGGTGGGAGAGGGCTCTGTAACAGCCAGAGGTGGAACTGCCCCATCTTTGTCCAACTGGGATGCAGCAAATGGTTTCTGACCCCTAAAACATTGCTTTGCTGTAACTAGAGCAAGGTTGCCCTTTGAACAGTGAAAATACAGATCTCCTGTGTGAGTGAATTGGTTTTAGACCTTGTTATTTGCACCTGCAAAGGCACTCTTGCTGTGTTCTGGGGTGGTGACAGAAGGTATTTAACTCCTGTCTCGCTTTCTACTTCAGCAGATTTCAGTATCTGCTGAGTTGCAAAAAAACTCCAAAATGAGTCCTTTGGGTCTCTAGGAAGTCTCTCCCCTGCCCCATCTCTGGGGCTGGGATTGGGTCTGGTTTGTGCTGTGGCTGTTTTCTGCTCCCTCAGGGTCTCCCAAGCCATGCCGTGAGCCTGGAGATGCTCGCTGCATCTCTGACTCTCTGCCTGTCCCATGTTGTACCCCAAAAACTTTCTGAGCCTGATGGGTTCAGCTCCTTGCCAGGAAAGGGCTGCCCCTCTCTGGAGAGGACTGCAGGGAGCCAGCACACAGCAGCGCTGGCGAAGCCCCTCTGGCTCCTGGAGGGCGAAGCACAGGGAACACAGCTCCTCCCCAGCCAGCGGGCAGCACCCAGGTTGCATACACATCTTTGCAGTACGCAAAGCTGGAGTTTGTGGGCAGAGATGTATTGTAGGGTCAGGGGTATCCCCCTTGCCCGAGCCTCCTCTGCACCTCCCTGGACCAGCTGGGTCTCATCCTGCCCTGCTCTTCCTCCAGTCCCTGCACTGGGGGCTGCCTGTGTGAGAGCTAAAAAGGAGCAGGGCTGTTAAGGAGGTTGAAAACAAGACCCTCTATTCCCAGCCTTATAGCCCCAAATCTTGAAAACTTCAGGATAACACAAGCCTTTTGTTGGAAGCCACTCATCCACCATAGCCTCAACTTTCAAGCTGAATCTACCTGCGTTTAGCCTGGAAAACCGTTCTCCTAGCCATCTGATACAATGTGAGTTCGTGGCTTTGCTGGAAATCCTTGCTGTCAGACTTGTGATTTAATAGGCTGATTTCCAGCTCTCCAGGACGGCTGTTGTCTGGTCTAGTGTGCTGCACTTAGAATTTTCCTTTTGCCTCCAGTGTGGTTATTTCCGTGCTTCACTGTTCATTCCCAGCAGCCTGTGCCTTTTCCCACACCTACCATTGTTGTTCTGGAGAAAAGTAATTAAAACTACTTCCTTCTTGTGGACCTGGAAGACCTCTAGTTCTGCCCCAGCGTCCGTGTGCCACAGCCTCACTTCTTTCCTTGCTCTTGTTTGTTTGCACAGCCAAAAATCCTGGTGCTATTTACTGATTAACTCTCGCTGCACGCCTGGTGCTGCCCCACTGCTCCCCCTCTCCATCTCGCCCTGGGCTGTGTGACTTTGCAGGGCTCCCTCCCCCACTAGCTGGAAGTGGCTGTGTGGATTTTTCTTGTGCCACCAGCAAGTCTGTTTTCCTCTTTATTTTGGGTTCAGTTTTCCCTGGGTGGTGCAGCACGGAGCTGCTTGGCTGCTGCCAGTGCTGCAAACTGCTCCTGTGGTCTGGAGCCGCCTGCAATTCTGCTGTGTAAGATGTTTCCTCACATCTGTGTTACTCTGACTTTTTCCTGCTCCTGTTGCTTTGCCAAAAGCCTGCCTTGCCTGAGAAAGCAAGAGGTTCCCCTCTTGTCTCGGGAAGTAGGATGTGGCAGGACATCGGTGACCCTGCTCTGTGCCGGAGCTGGCTTGGGGCATGGGTTGCCTGTGAATGAGCTGAATATGGCAGGTCTGTGGGTGGGTGTTTGCTAGGAGGAGATTGGTGAGGAGCTGTTGGAAGGGGTCTGGGCTGTGATATGGTTTATTGCTGTGTAGCAGCCAGGCTGGTCCTGGGGTGGGAGCTCGCCCCTTTGGCAGCCCAGACTAGTTAGCGTTCCCTTTTTTAATCCTCTTCATCAAGATCTCTAGGTCTTCTCTTTGATCGCTCAGCACTGTGCGGACTTGAGCTTCAGTTTCTGATAAGTGATATCAAGCTGGTTTTTGCTGAAGTGTTTGAAAGCTTTGAGATGTTGCAAATGCTCCTGCTGCCCAGGTGTGAAGCGCTGCTCTGCACCAGCAAGCGGGGAGGACTGCCCCAGGTCTGGTTCTCCACTGAGGCTCCATCAGAAGCCTGGCTCTCGGGGGATGGTGTGGAGCATGCTAGGCTGGCAGCAAGCATGCTGGAGGACAGAACTAGGGTTCAAAATAATGGCAAATTGAAGAAATCTGCAAATATACACTATATTTCTGTAATAGACTTGTGAAAACAGAAACTTTACTCAGATTTTGCTGACATCCATTGCTGTCAAATGCCTTTTTGTCTTTGCCTCTGCACTCCTGCATTGCTGTAGATGCTGTCCTGCACACAGGAGAACCTGTCCCCAAGAGCTGTCTGGGGGGGTATATTGTAGTGGGTGGCTTGTTGTGCAGCCACTATGAGATGGCATGGGTGTTGCCTTCTGCACAACTTTTGGTTTTGCTCTTTTTGCTGCCCTGGTGAAGACCCCTGAAACTATTTTGGTTTTGCTACAGCTCTCGCCCTTCAAAATGCCCTGTTATTTCCAGGTTGCCCATCAGCTCAGTGAATCACTGTCATTAGCTCCTGTCCCCTGCTGCTTTTTCCTGCTCTGCTGCTTTAATCCTTCTGTGAGCTGACAAGCAAAACACACTAAAACAGTGGCTAGGATATGCTCCAGAAGTAATGCTTCCCTTTTAAACTTCTGGTTATTCTCTTCTGTTTGGTCATTCCCCAAAACTTCTGCTTATCTTAGTCCAGTTGTGAGACTACAGTCTTCCCTATATGGACTACTATAATCTGCTGCCAGAAACCTCCCCATTAAAACCATTAGTGCTTATATCTTCTGTGCTGTGTAAGTTAGAAAAACAAGGGCCAACTACATCTATTCGGATTGCAGCCAAGCTGGAGGGGGGAATTATGTACCTTGTGTGCCTGTGAGCTCCTTGGCACACTTGCTGGCAGGTGTGGCAGAAAACAGGATGGGGGTTGTCCTGTGGATGTTGGGTGCCAAAGGACTGTGAGTGGCTTTACCAGTTGTATACACTGAGTTGTCTTTACTTGCTTCCATTTGAGGGCTCACAGTCTGAGGTTGAGTTTTTTGTGACCCTTCTGTCTTACACCCCTTTGAGCGAGTGTCACTCCTTCTGATGGCCCCCAGCACGGGGACTGCTGGCGAATTTGTTTTTGGCAGGAAAAGTTAACAATAAAACTTCAGCTCTGTGGAGAATTTCCTGGCAGGATCTGTGGGTGTTCGAACTTTAGAGAAGGTTATTAACTCTCCAGTGAGTGGAAAAGCAAGGGCTGTCTGACAGGGCTGATGTTGGTGTGATAGGCAAGCTGGGCTTGTGCTCCCCAGATGCTATGGAGGGGCCCAAACCAGCATCCTTAAACTTTAGAAGAACCTTTGTCCATATTAAATCTTTAATTTTTTAATTTTTAATTTTTTAACTGGCCCCTTTATCAGCTTTTGAGTTTACCCTGAACCCCAGATTTAATTGCTTCCACACTTCTGCAGATCTGTTAGCTTGCAGTTGTACGGGGAAAAAAAACCTGCAAAAATCAGCATGAGAATTATTCATTCTCAAAAGCTCATTCTCATTCAAAAGCAATGTGTGCTGACGAACATAAGCACGCAAACAGAGCAGAGACCTGGGGAGTGACAATTCATTACAGATGGGGCTGTGAGGCAGCAGAGGGGCAGTTTTCACTGGAGGGGGTGCTGAGTTCGAGCCCTGAAGGGAGCAGCCTGGGGAGGGAGGGGGAATGGAGCATTGCGCGTAGTCTAAAACTTTGCAGGTTTTTGGAGAATTTTGCAGCTCTGATATTCAAACAGTCACTGATTTCTGCTCATTCACTTGCTGTCTTAAAAGGTATTGCAAAAAACTGATTATGTGGAGTGCTGCTTTGCTTAAAGAATAATAGTAAGTATTGATGTAATAACAACAAAATTGTCCAGCATCTTCTTACATATGCTAGTCCAGAAATGTACCTATTACATGGAGAATCCAGTGATGGTGCCTCTGTGCCATGTGGCATCCTGTTCCTGAGCATTCATTACTTCCATGCTTCTGAGTTCTCATTCTCTTCAATGTCTGATGTGTGAGGTAGGAGAGAAGGGGGAGAAATTAATAAATCGGAATAATGAGGAAGAAAATTTGCTCTATTTGCGTTCACAGTTTTGAACAGCCTGTACGTAAGCCTTTTTTGATGAAGCCCAGAATGTATGAGTGTTAGTTGTCAGCAAGTAACAGTATTAATAGACAATTGCAAAATATTCTTTCCACAGGAAAGGGCCTTGCAGCCTGAGGCAATATTTCCACAGTTTTCCAATGGCTCTGGTCACTTATAACGGGTTTTCTCTATTTTATGCAGCTGTGGTCTGGCACATTGTATGACAGGGAAAATTTTCAAGTTATGGTTTGCAGACACTGGGTTATTAAGTAAGTCCTGTACAGACAGAGTAATAGCTGCCTGTGTCTTTTTTCTGAGTTGGAACAGTTTCTTTCTCAAAACAGCAGGCTTTGAAAGTCTGGTTTTTCTAAATGCAGGATGATTCTGTCCTCTCTGATGTGTGAAAACATGCAATGAGTCTTTCTACCTCTGCTCTTAGCACACAGGACAAAGTGTAAAGGCTCCTGGATTTTGTTTTCAGTTGACTTCTGCAGAGGTCAAGTCCCCTAATCCTTTTTGTGCCTCTATTTATGCCTGGGACACTTACCTAGTTCCCTCATGTGTCCTGAAAATAAGCACCACCAAATTGGGATTCTTGTGTCGAAGGTATGAAGAGCAGAGAGCTGCTGCGTCCTGTGCTGGCCCGGGAACAGGCGCGGTGCCGGGAAGGCTGGGTTTGCGCGCCGCAGCACGGCGGGCTGCGTTCAGGGCTGATGCTGCCCATGTGTATCGTGCTTGCGAGGTGTAGGTCAGGGACTCCTAGTTCTTAATACTGAGCTTTTATTTTGCAAGTTGATGAACAGAACTAACTACACTCGGTGCTGTAGCCAGCAGAAAATAGATGAATGCGGCCTGATCGTGGCCAGACGATGGCCAAGAGCAGGTACGGCTTGCGTAACGCTGCAGCCTGCACTGGCAATTTTCTTATTATGTGGGACTTAACTGTATCTTCAGAAAATGTCTCATGCCAACAAGGCAAAAAACCCTCGGTGGTAATGCAGAAATAACAGGCCCATATTGATCCAGGAAAGGGAAGCTCACCTGCCAGCAGGCTGGTTTTGTTTGTGCTTTGCTATGGCAGCTGTTTTTGCTTGATCCTCCCTCCAGCATGTCAGGTTCCTGGATCCCATCCTCAAAGTTGCATGGGCGTAACAGTGCAAAAGCCTTATGTGGAAGAAAACTCCAAGAAATGAATAAAGTAACAGGAATTCCACTACATCTCGATACAAAAAATTTCTAGGGAGTAACTCCCCCTTGTTTTTTTAAACTCGCAGGAGAACGCCCCTGGCTGGCGTTGGGGCTGATGTTTATCACTAGATCTGTCTTAAACTGTTTCCCCAGGCACTGACCCTCACCACGGTCCTGCGCCTTTGCCAGCAGGTTTGGATATGCAACGGAGGGTAGCATCTACCATCCATTGGTAGTGCCATATTAATATGCAGTGAATGGCAAAACTATGCACTAAAACCACTGAAAATCCAAAGCAAAACATCCTCAAGGGTGTCCGGTTTCACCTGGTGTCAGAAATGGAATTTCTAAATCAACACCAGTACTGCTTGTCTAGGAAAAAAAACGCAAGTTAATGATTCCCTGCCTGACACAGAACTGGTTTTGCGTGATTTGCAGATTCTGATCCTTGTCTCCTTAATCTGCCTTTTTTCTCTCTCACCACCCACACAAAGCTTCTCTTTCTACCTACTTCTAGTTCCTGCGTGATGATACTAGTTATTACCTCCATTCATGGTGCCAGGCTCAAAATATTCTCTGACATCAGTCTGCCGCCGCAGCGGATGGAAGCAGCCCTGTTGTGCTGGGCACCCGGGAGAGCAGCCCACAACCCAGCAGCTGTCCCCACCCGCTGCATGGCCACAGGCACCGACAACCTGCAAGATCTGCCCCTCCATCAGCGCAGCAATCGCTGCTGCGCCCAGGGCACTGCGGAGCGTGCTCTGCAGGCAGCGCAGCTGTATTGCCTTAAACAGGCAAAACTTGCAAAAAATAAAGTTAATTCACTAGCAGCCTGGGAGAAAGCCTTATTTTGTGGATTCTGTTCAAATCTAATCCTGGAGAACCCTCCTGACTTCCAGTAAAGACTTATTTTTGTGAAAGTTCTTTAAAACGCCCCAGTGCATTGCTCCTCTGTGTATCATTACCTGGAGGAGTGTGTTGGTATCTCTGCACAAAGGTACAGCAGCAAACAAACTTCAGTATGAATAAAATTCATACACTTTTTCTGTATGTGAATTTTTTCTGACCTTATTTTTCAGCCAGAGGGCTATACTATAGGCCATGGCTTGGACAAACCAGATAAATCAGGAAAAGCCCTTATTGTGGATTACATAAAGGCATTTTCCATGAAAAAGCTATGTCAGAGAAGAACATTTCTAACAACAAATCATTCTGCAGTTACTTTCTGTGCTTGGAACAGCCAAGTAAGCATGTTTTATCTACTACCTACAGCAATTCAGAAAATGCATGTCACCTGCAAAACAATTTTAAGATGCAGGATGTCAGACCAAATTCCAAGAGCAAGATGTCAATGGTCCTGTACCAGGGCACTTTGTTGGAACAGCTGTGTCTACCTCTTTGCTTCCAGAGAAGAGGTCTGATGTTTCTGGGTGTACACTAAAGGACACCCTTGTTCACAGATACTCTAACTTTAGAAGAAAATTTTCTAACCTGAAAGAATCAGCTAGAAAGGGGACTGAGGTGGGAAGCAGACAGGCAACAAATGATACTGCTATAGGAATCCAGGTGTAAAATCTGTACTGCTGCTGTTGGCCCCAAAGAGCTGTGTTTGGGTGTGGGGATGATGTTTTGGTGTGGGAAAAAAAGACTAGATTAGCCTGGACTATGGAGTGAAGTCAGGACTTGACTCAAATTTGTCTCTTTGGAGACCTTGTGCCAATTGCCCAGTCTCCTGATCTGGGTCCCGAGCTGGCTTCGTACACCCACTCGGTGGTCTCTAAAAGCATTCCTCTTCTGGGGTGATGAACCCCTCCGCTCCTGTTACCTTTAATAGCTGTAGGGTTTGTGGGCTTGGTTTTTTTATGGGTGGGACACTGGCCCTTGTTTCAGGTATTATTACCATCACTTAAGGAAGTGGACTTCTAAGATGCCACTTTTAGCATTTATTCCACTATGAATCAGTATGATTCTGTTCTGTTTTTTAAAGTCAACTGATGAAAAGCTATTGCATGCATTCATGAGGTCCTCATTTTTTGTTTGTGTTTCTAGTAGGAAGTAAATCAGGAAGCTTTTGGTGATTCAAATCAAGGCTGTTTCTCTACCTCTTACTTTTCCATGTGTACTACAGACCAGAGTCAAGCCACACTGATTTTGCCAAGGAATTGTTTCTTCACACGAAAATAAAAATGACAATTGGGGCTAGGACTTGAAGTTATTAATGTAAATTTACATATGAAAACTGGTTTTTAATAACTTTCCACATCACAAAAACTTCTCACTAGAGAAGGTCACTTGATGAAATCACCTATTTGAATATTTTTCTGGTTCTCCAGGAGACTTAGTAGTTTGACATTGTACAAATATTTTTACATTAATTCAGCTGGCACTGCAGTGAGCTATAACCATTGTTGGAGTACGCACACAAGAAGAGAAATAAAAGAACAAAGATACCTTGATGAAATATGCAATTCTTGGAATACAATTACTAGAGGAGACATAAATATAGAACTAACTTCTCTATAAAGTGGGGTTTTATTATTTTCCAAGATCGTTCTTTTGCCAAAAAGGACAAATGTATCAGTTTGTTACCCAGATGTGTCCAGAGGGCCTCTGCCTCGGGTCATTCCTGAAAAAAAATTAATGCGCAGCAGAACAGAAAAATGCTTTAGTACTTGCAGGGGAACACAGTTACCCTGGACAAACCCTTGCTCTGCCCCAAATACTGCATGTGCATCTGCCTACTGGCTTGTGAAAATGAAGCAAACGTTTCCCTTCCAAGAAGCGTTTATGTAACTGTTGCTCTAAGTGAAAGCAAGCTTGTCATCGCTTTAGAAACAAAGCTGTGATTTCCCTCTTCCCCCTACCCTAGCCTTCTGCGAGAAAGGTTCAGGCCTGTTTGGGGAGGAGGGGGGCAGCTAGCTTTGGTTTCTGGCACCTGCAGTTGCTGCTCACCTCGCACCCCACGTCCTGTCCTCGGGGAGCCCAGCTGGCGTGGGTGGGACCCTCCGTCCCTTGTCCTGGGACAAGTACGTGACGGAAATGCAGAGAGGTGATATCTGCTGGGTTTCCTTGGGTTATTTTTCCCTGTTGAAGACTTTTGGTGTTCCTGAGCTCACTCTGCATTCAAGGACTCCTCCTGAAGGGTGGGTGCTGCCCTGCAGCACCCTCTGGGACAGCAGTGACTCTGCGCTGGTATTTCCCAGGCTGTCTAGAGCGCTTTGTCAAGTCGGGATGTAGTGTCACAGTGGAAGCTCGTGGTTCTGATCACTGCTGCATCTTTTCCAAAATCGTTGTTTCCCCAGCTGTTTGGCAATTTCACTGTGACCACAAGGGATGGAGACGGTTAACCAGCAGGAACTGGGGCATTACCATGAGACAGGGCTCAGGAGGTGGAAAACTTGTCCCAGGTCACTGGGTTTATAGATTGGGAGCAGAATTAATCTATGTATTTCAGCGTGACTTCATTCTTTTTTGCCTGGGAGAGCTAAAGCTATGTGTGGTATCCCAGGCATAGCCAGCTCTGGCAGATGTGGGAAACCTTGGGGGACACAGCTTGGGACTGATCCTTGGACTGAAGAGCTAGAAGGCAGGGAATAACTGAGGGTCAGGTCCTACAGGCACACACAGCCTGGTGACCAGAGCTGCCCTCGGTGAGCTGCCCCCCTGCAACAGCAAAATGACCTGCTGCTCGGACCCTGCAGGTAATCCCTCATCTTCATAAACCGAATGCAGCCTCTCCATTTCTGCCCTGGGCAACAGAGACCTGAAGAGACCTGGTGTAGGCAACACCAGAAAAGGCTGAGGAAAGCTCCGATCTCCTTCCCGAGCGTGGCGGTGGTGCCGGTATTATTAGCGAGGCTTTGCAGGGAGGCTGCTGAGCTCCGGACACTGCCAGCTCATAGCTGCAGGAGCAGTGCAAGAGCCCTGTGCTGTCTTGACAAAAACCAAACTGGTTGAGCAGTGCTAGGTGTCCTTGTAGCTGCCTAATAGAGCAGAGGTGCTGATTTTTTAATTATTGTTATTATTTAGCACTGCTTTATAATGTTCAGCCTCTAAAAGTACTAGTGCTGCTGGAGCAAAACCCAAAGGGAATGCTCCTGCTCTGACCGCTGCCGTGGCACTGCAGGGACAGATGTGGGTCCATGTGGGGGCACACAAAATGGCCCCATTTAGATCAAACCCCTTTCCTTTATAGGACTGTGCTTTTTAGGCTGAGTTCTGTAATACTGAATTGCAAAGGCACATCCATGACTAACTACACTTCTACATAAGGCTAAATTATGATAGTAAAAAGCTTTTCAGTTACTAGCCTGACACATAAGACTACACCACTAGCAGGCAGCAGCAGGTTTAAATAAGCTCTGCAGATTCATGGAGATAACATGGCTATAAAGGGGATACAGCTTTAGGATGAGGACTGGACAGTCTGTATGACCATATTAGTTAAATAGCGATGGGAAGCAACTGGTAAATACCCACAGCAAGCCATGAGGGAAGGACGAGGTGGGCAAAGATGTTGGGAAGTTTGGTCTCTGAAGGAGATGCAGAGATGTCTGCACAGTTCCCACGCTTGTTCCAGACCAAGGATTGTTTAACTTTCTGGCTTTGCAATTAGCCTCGCTCTGAAAGCTCAGCGACGAATATTTTACCATGTCCCTTGGGAACCTGGTTCATTAGTTTATAATTTTAATTAAAATTGTGCTGCTTAATTTCTTTGAAGTGCATTGACTTCACTGGAGCGGTGCCATTATCTCGCTGAACAGAAGGACACACCTGATGCTGGCTGGCTCAAACCATTGCTGTGCGCAGTCCCTAAGGAAAACCAGAAGGCCCAGGCACTTTTAGTGCTTACAGGCACATGTTGTTTCTGGGAGCATTTCCCTGATACGTGGCCGTTGCCATCTCCTGCACCCTGCCATTACACCTTTGGGTGCTTCGCTGCTTCCCACCCCGGTGACCCAAGTCATTAACTTCCTTGGTGCTGCGAGACGCTGGTCAGGTCTTCAGCGGTGGATGAGGCAGATTAGAGATGCAAGGGGCAGCATGGCAGGCTGGGTTTGTGCAATCCCACGGCATGTTGCTGGTCATGGAGGTGGGAGAGAAAATGAACGTACCGGTAAAGTACCCCCCCTGCACCTTAACTGGCGGTGCCTGGCTGATACCCAGCCACATCAGTCAAAAACTTTGCTGGAGACTAACAGAGGAGGGATGTATTAAGTGCTCTGCAGAGCCTGAACAATGAAATTAACCTACAAGTGAGGAAAGAGCCTCTGCCAAGAGATTTTTATCTTCCATGAATGAGCTGGTTACTGAAGGGCTCCTGACTTTTATGAAAGGCAGGAAACTCAAGCTACTATTTTATGAGCCAAGAGATTTGACCATCGTGAAGCAACATCTGTGTCATTAACTCGGCTAGACGGCCCAGAATGTGTCAGGACAAGGGTGGTGATTAATGCTGCTAGAAATGCTCCTGAATTACTTGGGAGCAGTCGCTCCCGGGGCACTGGCTGTCACCAAGGAGCCTGTCCTGGCAGCACCGGGTGGCAGAGCCCCTACGCCAGCTCCCAGCTTCTCCCTGGCAGTGCTGCAGGTACCGCGGCCGTGCAAGCACTCCCTGGCCAATTTGCACAGCGCCTTGGCACAGTTTGAAGTGAAACCCTGCCCAAACGCGGGTGGAAAGAAGCAGGCAGCAAAAGAGGAGCGGTGTGATTCTAGGGAATGGGATGGCTTCGCTAGCGTGGGTGCCTCCGCAGCACTGCACCCACTAACCTGCCCTGTCTGCTGCTCTTCACAAATGGATCCCTTTTGATCTGGAAATGAGTTTGGCTTCTTGCCCCTGCTGCCCCCGCGGTGAGAGGGCTGCTGATGCACGGTGGGCGTACCCCAGCCAGTCTGTGCCGCTGCTGGTGGTGGCTGAAATAACTGTTGCCTCTCTTGTGCCTGTTTTCTGGTCTGTTTTAGAGAGGAACGAGATCTCCTCTGTTTTTCTTTTCCGGCTTGAACTATCCAGCCATTTAGTCCTTGCTGAAGCAGGCTGGTTTCCTAGTGGTACTCTCTTTTGTGTCTGTGGAAATTAATCCAGCTCTCTTGAACGTAGGTAGCAAGAGCAAACTTGACTTCTTGCGCCAGAGATGCAGGCAAAATATCAAACTCAATGCAGACCCTTAAGGACCTGTGGTAGTAATTCCTCTTCAATTCATCCTGCCTCTGTCAATGCTGTTTTTCATTGCCTCCCTTCTAGCCAGTTCCTTCCTACTTTGTATCCTGTCTTTTAGCAGAAGCATCTTCAGTTTGCTAATCTCCCTTTGATGCCACTTCAGCTGCTTCTCTGAAGTCCAAAGGGATGAGCTCTAAGGGGCTTCCTTTGGCTTTCAAAGGAAGAAAGAACAAAGTCTGACAAAATTTCTCTTTGCAAAGTCCACATTTAATGTTATTGTATTTTTCATTATCTTGTACTCTTTCACAATTCATTTTAAGACCTAGCTTTCTACTGCAGTTAGACTGCTGGGCCTCGAACCTTTCCTCATCACTTCTCGCTTCTTAATTATCAATATTATTTTGCTTTTCCCTAGTCTTATAGTAATGTCCCAGACTTGCTCAAATACTGCTATTTCTGCAGCTTCATCAGTCAGTCCACTCCAGTTGAGTATGTGAAATTGTGCTTTTTTCCCCCATCTCTGGGCTGAAAAAATGGCCAGTTACAATATTTATCGTATTTATCCTATTACCTGTCTTGCCTTTTACCTCATATTCAACATTATTGTTTTCCTATTGAAAAGTAAGGCAAAGATTTAACTTAGCTTGAGCCCACCCTGAGATTAGTATTTAGCCCATTTTCTCTGTAAAAAGACCCTCCCTTCTCCTTTCTTTGATTTACTTTTTCTCATATAACTGACTAAACTTTTCTGTTTAATACCTACTGTGAGGTGTCGTTTGGTCTGAGGATTGCCAGAGGTGATAACCAAACGTTTTTGACCTGCTATGCATTGGTACCTTTGCTTTTATTCCCTATTCCATTCCACTTGGAGTCTCTGCATGCTCCAACTCCCCTTCTAAGGTGCTGGAGTGGGGACTCGGGCTTGCAGTGCTGCTCCAGACCTTACCCCTTTTGCATGAGATACAAGACCCAGAGCAGTTTAAGAGCTTTGCTTCTACTTTTTGGTCCTTGAATTCCTCAGCCTAGCTGATTTCTCATTTCCTGGAGCTGATCGATTTGCCTTTTGGAATTGGGAATTTGGAATCAGACCTATGTTTTTTAGAGGTTTGGCCTAAATTAATATGTGCTCAATTGATAGTAATTTATTTTTATCTATTCCCTTTTCGCAAGCTCTGTCACTGGCACTATATGCTGGAGCAACTGTCACCACGTGTTCCTCTCGGGGGTTGCGTATATCCTGTGGCACTGCAGTCTCCTGTCTCTGTGCTTCTTTGCATTCCCTTCACGCTGCCTTCGTAACTGTCCTCATCTTTGTCTCTGCTTCCCAGGCAGATAAATCCCTGCTCTCCTGTTCACGGCCCTTGGCTGATGACTGCTTAACTCCTTCACTCTTCTGCCTCCATTGGCCCTGCCCTTTCATTTAGGGCTCAGCAGTTCATGGTCCATCAGCTGAGAGTGAAGCTTACATAGGAAAAGGCTTATTCACATGGATCAGGTGATGGGGCACTCCTGCAAAGCCTGGCCGGGGGAACAAAGCATTTTTGGAACTTGCCAAGTTGCCTCTAAGGATGCAAAAACCACCTCCTGTGCAATTCCTTCCCTTGACAGAGGGGATTCAAACCTCCCCACGTAGCCATGGGGTGCATGTGATTGTGTAGGCACAGTGCAACGTTTGTGGCTGCCGTGCCCTTGGAAGGACTGGCAGAGAGGACCACAGCTGGTTTTAGCTTCCTATCTACCAGCTTTAGCTAAAAATTAATAGCATACAAGCTTCCACCATACCCTCAAACTTGGGCAGCCAAAGCGTTCCCTTGTTGCAGTTTGCAGATACTCACATTCTGGTTAATTGTATAATTGAGATGTTTCCAGTAATTTAAAAGACTTCTGACTAAGCTGTTGGCATAAAGGGGGAAAACTGAAAGCCAGAGTCAGGGGGAATCAAGAATTCAACAGAAGCCTTTGAACCAGCTTTTGATTTACATATGAATAATGTTGATCTGCAAAGGGAATTGTGTCCAGCCATCCCCAACAGAGGCACCAGGCAGGAACCGGTTCCTTGCTGGGAGTATTCCCCCAGTTCCTGTTAGGATTATTTTCCCTACCATGCTTCCATGACCATGTATTTCTGCTTAGTTACATACGATCTCATCCAGATGTAAATTCCCTTGATCTCAGGGACATTGAACCAGGGAGTCCAGAGTGACTGTGTATGTAGTATAGGGACAGACATATAGTGCTGGAGGCCTGGGAGGTGTCACAGGCTGATGTAGAAAGAGAGGCAGCAAGGAAGATGTTTAAGTACCTTGGTGCCTGTGCTGGTGGTGGGACCGTCCTGCAGGGACATTTGCTCTGCTTTGTGGGGACACTGGTACCTCTGTGCTGGGTGCTGACCTTGCGACTTGCGTCACCTTCTTGTGCGGCTGGTTATCAGTTCTGTTGCTCCCAAAGGTGTCGGAGACAAAGGATTTTGCGGGTTTTTACTTAGAGGAGGCATTCGAGCATAACGTATAGCCTATAAACTGCTTAGGAGACTCTAAGCTTTACTTATCGTTCCTTCTGGGGTAACCAGCGTCATATGCCTAGTCTGACTAATGCTTTTTAAAATGCAGTAGATTAAAGGTGAATGTGTTGTTTTGGATTTAGCAATGAAGTGACAGCACTTCTCATCGCTGTTCGCATACAGCTCATCAGGGAAGATGAACACATCTGCTTCCTGAAACCTGTCAGTCATCCCTGAACGTGACAACTGCCGTTCAGTGATTACATCTCTGCCCTCTTCACACCCATCCGTAAAACACTCCTGTATGCTGTTGCCCTAGCTTCACACTACGTGAGGATATATTAGCAACTCAAAGCTTGGATTTTCATATACAGGCGTTTTCATTTTTCTATGATTTTTCTGAATGTCACCTAGAAGGTATAGTCAGTAGGTTGGTGGTTTGCATTGTTACCTGGCCACATGAAAGGGGGAAGTGGCCAAAGGTGTTTTGAGGCGTGTATAAGAAAAAAAGATTTGCAAATAGTCTGTCTGCCTCTCCCTGCACAGGCTGGCGATCCGTCCCTAAAGGGTGCTCTGCAGCCGCACACCTTCGCTCCCGGTTGCAGTAATGATAGCATGACTGTAACTGAGGCTTAAACTCTACTTTAATTCCCAAATGGTCTGTGCAAGCCTTGTTTGGATCTGGATGTCACTCCAGATCCCTTTGACGGAGTAAAAGGTAAGAACCAGTGCTTTCAGACTGTATTGGGACCCTGCATACTCACTTCTCTTCTCTTTCCTTTCTGATCCCTGTCGCCTGTGTTTTGCTGCTTCAAAACTTACCTTTTCCACTTGCCCAAAAAATGTTTTTGGTACTGATAGCTTTTAACGAAACTAGGTTTTGATTTGGGATTTCTTGCTTTGGTTGCAGGGAGAATTTTTACTTACGAGCACTGTGTGCCTGCGGTACGCCGCAGGACATCTCATCCCTGTCTTGCTGGAGCTGGTTTAGACCAACCCCACATTCACAGCAATTTATATTTAATCTGCTGTCCAGATCTAGTACTTCTGAGCCACTTCAGTCCATGCACCTCCTTCTCCTTCCTATTTTGGGCTCCTGGGCGTGCTTTGACACTTCTTCTATGTAGCTCAGCCTTCCAAGCTTCAGCTTACGTGAAATCCCCAAGACAGCCAGCTTATGTCACCATCATCCATCAGGGACAGCCGCAAGGAAATCTGCAGCTCAGCAGAGCTGCTTTTGCTCCCATTCCTCTGAGAAGGGGCAATATAAGCTTAGTGAGAAGGCAGGCACGCTGCAGAGTTGCGTATGCAACATCATGACATTTGAATGAAAGAAAATAATGTAAACCACGGATTTGTTACAAACCCCACTTTTGAGTATGTGTTATATAAAAGAATTATTTGCTGCTGTGTTAGAATAAAAATTTAAGTCAAGCATCATGTACAGATGTGGTGGTTCTTCTCTTAGCGATAGGAAATTACTTTATTCATGAGATGATGTGAAAAAGTGTCCCATAGAGCTTGCCTGAGCATATGTCCAGGGTACTGGACACAGACAACGTATGTCTCATGTCTCCTGCCTCTTTCTTTGGTGGAGCTTGGCCTCATCCCATTCCCCTTCTGCCGCCTTCTGGCAGGGCCGACAGAGGCTCCAAGTGAGGAATTGCAGCTCTTTCTCTTGTTCTGCCAGGATTTCGAAGGGTGTCACCTGTAGGGCTGTTTTGCAGAAAGGCTAGCGACTTCTGTGTCCAGCTACAAACGGGCTGTCCCTGCCCCATGGCAAGCTTGGGCACCATGCCCAGACTGCGGTCACTCGTCTCGATGGAGCCTCGCATGTGGCTCTGCTGCTGGTCTGCTGGGTGACCTTGGTCAGGTCACTTTGCCTCTCAGGTCACCACTTTCCTGCTCCTTGCCCTGCCAGCGCACAGGGCCAGGACTGCTCCCGCGGTGCAGATGCGAGACAGCCCAGAGGTTCAGCCGGCCCCCCGGGCTCCCCGGCAGGTACGAACAAGAGCAGAAAGAGAGGCCGAGACCGAGGCATTGTACAGCGACTCTTCTGCCTGCGTTGCCTAGTGCAGCAGAGACCGGGCTGCCACCGTACAAGAGGTAATGGAGTGTAACGCCTCATGTTGTTAATCAGGTACCTGATATCTGCTTTTCAACCCCTTTTGGCCCTTACCAGATCTACAAGGCTGTTGCATAACGTGAGAATTTTGTGCTTGAGGAGCTGGATGCAGGGCTGCTCTCCTAAATGGCTGTTGTTGTTCTGTGTTGCAAATTAACGAGATTGCACTGGGTTTGTAATCAACAACAATTAACTTGCCACAGAGGTTGCAAGAGAAATCTTCAGCCCACATCACAGACTCTCCTGATCCTTTTCACGGCGCGGAAAGCTGTAGCTGCCAGAGCCTTGCACAGGCACACTCGCGCTCTCACAGCTTTTTTTCTGTGCAGAAGCAGGGCTCGAGGTGTCTGCAGGGCTCTGTCCCCCGAGTCAAGGTCACCACTTGGGAGTGCAAAAGGGAATAGCCCAGAGTTAAGAGTCCCACAGAAACCTGCTCTGTGCCCTGCCACCTTTGCATGCAGACTTGGCTCCCACCACCCCCGTGCCAGGCTGACCTCCCCTCACCGGTCGGAGGGTGAATGGCTACTGGGGCTGCTCCTGGTAGCAGCGAGGTGCAGGCAAGCCTGAACTCCCTGCAGACCCCACAGGGAGGATCCCAGCATGCCTACTGCCTTGCCACGCTAACCTGGCATTTATCTCGCTTTGCCTCATGATGGAGAGAGCACCTAGAAATACGCCCTGGACCTGAGCCTCCATCCAGGGCCCTATTAACTTGTGTTGAGTTTCCTTTTAAAAAGGTTTGATATCCCTTGTGCCCCTCCAATCCTGCCCTTCCTAGGCTATGCTGCTGTAGTGGAACCCCTCCATTAGCTCCACGTTGGATTCAAGGAGGTCTCTCCCCTCCCTGCGTTGAAGGAACTTGTCAGGCTTGCTGCTTAGGGAATGTGCCGTCCCTGGAGCAGGGCTCGGTGCTCTGCCCATCTGACAACGGCAGGGACCCAGCTGACCAGCCAGCTGCTTGTGCAGATAATTGCAATATCAGTGAGATATAATTAAGTTAGGTTTATTTCATGATCAGTTATGTTCATGCTCTTACAGAGACATCTTTATTATGTTAAATTAAAATTAACTAATTAAATCATTGATTCTGGGGAAAGATTAGCATCTAAAATCTACGTAAGACTTATGGGGCTTGTCTATTTAGTGGTGCTTCACTTATTTATAAAGACTTGATATTGCTAAGTCGAGAATGAATCATGAAGTGCATCAACCACAAATGAACTGGATGTAGGACCTGCACAAGAGTTTGTACTCATTTCATGCATTGCTGGAAACTGCCTGCTTCGTTTTTGCTGGTGTGCCTGAAGTGTCCTGGATATAAACTGGCTCAGCTGGTGGATGACTGAGGACACCCGCGATGTGCCTGAGAAGGGCAGCCAGCAGGCAGTCCTTTTTGGGGCAGGGCATTCATTTTGGTACCCATGACAAGGGGTGCTTGCACACATGGAAGTGAGGGTAGCTCCAGAGTCTCTCTCCCACATCAGAAGTACTGCCCTCATCCCTCCCTGCCCACCACTGGGAGACAGGTCCTGTCCAAGTGGATCTGGCAGATTTCTGGAAGGTGAGAAAATATTTCCATTTTTACCTTAAGTGTCCCGAGATTTCAAGGTGTTGAGTTGTCATAGTTGTCCAGGGAGCTGAAAGAGACTCTCTAATCCATATTCTCTACATCCACTAACTAAAAGATGGAGCAGTGCTGCACCCAAAGACTCTAGCTAAAATTGTACCAGCAATGTGTTTGAAAGCAGATAACGTTGCTCCTGCAGAGGCCAACAGGAGATAGTGGATGAGCACCCTAATCAGCTTCTGAACATGGGGCTCGCTGCTCAGTGTCCATACTTTTCAAATGGCTTTTGGAAGTAAACTTTCATGGTTGATCACTGTTTTTGTAAACTGCTCTCCCTCTGCTGTCTTCCTGCCTGTTCTCATATCAGCATAGATGTTCTGACAGCTCAGAGACTAGTGTTTATTTCTGTCATTCCAGTTTTTCTCATGTATTGTTAGATCGAGATGGTTGTCTCTGTCTCTTTTCCTTCATTGAATCTGCTATAATGTAAAAGCAGCACTGACAGAAGGTTATTATCTCATCTACAAGTATTTATCAGCAAAATTCTCGCTTACCCCAAAAGCAGAGTAACTCTATCTATGCTATCTGTGGATGTCTCCACTGTGGTGAGAACAGGGTTTTCCATCACTGTGAAGGTCACAGACCACAGGACATGCCCTAGGTCAAATGCTCTAGAGTAATTCTGTCTTTAAGTACAGATAAGGAGATTTGCATCCCCCTACACAGGCTTTCTCCAGGATTTTGATGCTTTCAGGCAAAACAGTCCCCATTTTTGGTGGAAATTTTCTTTGGAGAGGGACTCCAAGTAACACCTGCCCAGTGCAGAGGAAGTATTACCCCAGCTCTGCAGCAGATCAGGTTTGCTGTGATCATGGGTAAGATCAGCTCAGTCCCATTTCCAGACATCCAGCACCCCTGAGATCCAAACCCATAGCAGGATGCAAGCCTCCTGTCCTCAGGTACCTTTAGCTGACAAAACTCACATGAATCTGTTCTGATTTCCTCACCTGTCTCCTGCTTGTGTCAGACTTGAGACTGAAGCTGCAGGAGCAAATGCACCATGTCCACCAGATGCTATATTGCACTGATACTGACTTTTAAAATCTGTTTGAGTCCATAACCTCTAACTGCTATTTATCCCCCTCCTTTTCAGTTTCTTTATGGACTTTGGAGTGGGGGAAGAACTTGCTGTAGGAAGAATAATGGGGGAAAAACATCCACTCTTTTCCTTCAATTTATTTTTGTCTTGCAGGAAATAAATGACAGGCTGCAGCTGTCAAATAAGAAGGGGCAAGTGTATATTTATCATGTGTAGTTCCCCTTTGATTGATAGTGTCTGCCCTGGCTCATACTACTCATGCAAAGTCACAAAATCCATGTCTCAGTTTTACCTCCTTGTTTCTTCCCCCTGAGGAAGAACAACCTTGTAAATTCTTGGGGGGGAGGGGGGGAGAGGGGGGCAGGTATTGAATTCCCTGGAGGCGTAGCAGCTTTTCAGACTTCCCTCGTCCTCAGCGGATGGTGGGTCTGTGCACTGTCCAGGGCCAGGAACTGACAACTGCGGCATGCCCGCTCTTTGACTGGAGAAGTTCACCTCAATATTTAATTACAGTATTTCCTAACACATTTAGACGGGGCTAAGCAGGTACAACTCCTTTGGCTCTGTGGGGTAGGCGTTTTGCTCTGGATCCAAGCTTAGCTGTTCATTTTTAAACATTACTAGAGTTCGGATGAAATTGCTTCCAGCTGCTTTCACAAAGCCCAAATATTGCCAGGGTCCCACATGATGTCCCTTTTCTGCCAGACTGTGGCCTCCTATAGAGAGTTCTTCAAAGACCAGTTTCAACAAAAACAAATTATTTTGGAATATAATTGCCTCTCACCCCCTTAAATTTCATTGTGCTCCAAAGATTTTCCTGTAAATAGATCCCATTCTTTAGAGGAGCCGTGTTATTCTGCAGTGCTGATGGAAGCCAGCCCTTGCCAGGCTCCGCTCCATTAGCAATTCTTGGACAGGCAGTGCTTAAGTAGCTTGTTATGTGATAAAACACCACATTTCTTCTCCCCACCACCACCACTTGTGCTGATATTCAGCTCCTGCAGGAAACCATATGGCTTCCAGAAGCCTACCCACATACCTGTACATGCCTACGCAGTCCATGAGTCACATTCACTGTTTGAATGCCCCCTGAGTCATGCTGAAAATCTGTGAAATTTCCACGTCTATTTTCCATGCAGTCTCTTAAGAACTTTGGACTGTTATGCATAACTATTTGCATATGTATGGTTTTTCCTATTCTGCTTTTAGTTTCATCGGTGGAAATGCAATGGCACTTCTTATTTTGAAGAAAATCGAATCTAGACGATTGCAGAGCACTGACTGCAGCTGCCTGAGGCTATGGGATCAAACTGGTAAAGCGAGAGCCTTTTGAAAGTAGGGGGGGGCTTCAGGAATAGAAAGTCCAACACAGAAAAAACCATTAACAGGGTCAGATTCAACTCCAGTCGCTTTAGCCCTTTCTCACTGCTCCGGAGTGACCCTTGCTTGGTGGGTTTCTGTGTCCGAAGGTAGCTGCTGCTCTGCCTTCAGTGGGATGTGGGCACCCTGGAGCCTTTGCTGCTGCTTCGCTGCGCTAAGGGCTGGTATGGATGGAGCCCACTCGACCTGCTCCAGCACATCCTGGGGACTGTCCCAGGCCAGCAGGGCTCAGGGCAGAGGGGCAGATGTCTATCTTCATGCTGTCAGCTCCTCAGCTGCATGGCCCCCAGTCTCAGACAAGTCTATCTGCCCTTTATCAGTCTCACTACGAGGTGAGGCACCTGCGTAGGCAACCTGTAAATTTCACCTTTTTGTTGATGAAAGTAGAGAAAAGGTAGCTCCTTCGTCTTCTTCTACAAAGGGCCAGCACTGGAGATGTATTATAGTCCCCCTTGAGAACAGCAGCCCCGAGGTTTGCTGCAGCAGCTATGAATGATGTAATGAGCCTGCCAGAAACAGAGCTATTTTTGCAGCTGTACCCCAAATGCTAGCAGCGTTAGGTGTTAAGCAGAAAAATCTCACAACCAATCTAAGGGGAAGGAATGTGTAGATACACTGTTCTGCTGCGGAGCATGCTGAGTTGGCTGTTTACATTAAAAATATCTATGTCCCCTCGTAAGCGTACCCTGACCTAATGATAATTCTGTGGTCTAATACAGCGAGAAAAAGTGGCAGAGGCCACATGTTAGCGTTTTGAAGAGCTGGAAGAAGCAATGCTAGATTGTAGAGAACTTCTTGCTGTAGTTTAGCATAGTAAAATTGCCAGAAATATTCATTAGGGCAAACAATCTAGCGGCCTCCCCCACTGTGAGAGCATATGTTACTTTACTCATCTGCCCAAAACGTTGCTTAATGGAGGCAGGGACTTTCCTAGTGTTGCTGTACTGTTGTGAAGTGTGTCTGACCTGGAAAGCCACCCATGGGCACACAAAAACATTGTTAATTTAGACCCCTCCCACCCTCCATTCAGATTGGTGCCGTTTCAAAAAATTCACTCCGTGGAATTAAAAAAACCAAAAAAACCCACAGATACTTTGAAAGAG
>NW_009212343.1:30529-42637 GCF_000690835.1 Fulmarus glacialis
ACCTGGATAACCTGCTATATAGTATTTAATCAAACAATATTGATAATTGGTAGTGACTGAAAGGACTTACAGTCTGATGGCTGCTCTGGAATAAGTTTGTTTCAGCCCGTTTCCCAGAGGGCAGGTGTAATGAGGGTGGGCAGTTTTGGTCTTTCTTATCAGCAATCTTACCTGAGACACCAAAGAGAAAATGTTTGCATCCTTCCATGGCAATGTTCAGGTGCTTTGTAAAAGAGCTTGAAGAAAGCTTTATTTTGGCTGCCTACACAGCATCTGTCCTGGGAGATTACTGAGTTCAGGAACGGCAGTACAGAGTCCTTCAAGAACTTTAAAGGCATTTTAATTGATGTTAAAAAAAATCAGTTTTAATATTATTTCAGTGAGCTGCAAGGTATACTACATACAAATAGTTATAAGGACCATGGGTGCATGAGATGACGCAAGAGCTTCAAGAGAAAGCTTCACTGAAACTGCTTTGATGCAGGGGGTGCTGAACCCCGATACAGCACTGCCAGGGGAACCGTTCTGCCTGCAAATGGTACATCACCACCGAACGTACAGCTTCTTGAAATACTGGCAGTAACATGCTAGCCAATAGGAAGAGGAATGAGAAGTTGAAGCGTAAGTAGGGATGAAATATCCTATCTGAATGTACACCTTTGCACGAGCAACAGAAATTAGCTGAGTGGTTGCTTTTAGGAAGAGTTGTTCCACCAGTGCTGCTGGAGGGATCAGCGTAACAGATCTGAGTCCGCGTACGGTAGCTCCTTAGTAAGAAGAAGAAAGTTTACAGCTTGCTTCTGGCAGAGTCAATGACCACTTATTTTTAGCAAAATAAATGCTGTGGTGGAGTGCCTGTGTCCCAGGAAGCCTTCTGGCGGTCCCGGAGGGGCCTTGCTGCCTGTCAGCCCCAGGGGCAGCTCTCTGTCAGAGAGTGCGTTGCACTTAGGGGCAGCCCTCTCCCCAGCACCGGGGCTGTTCCCATTCCCGAGGGGCATTCTGAAGCTCTCTCAGCTTAAGTGATCTCAGCTGGTCAGGGGAACTTGGTCCCCAGCTGAGCATTCCAATAACTCCCAGGGAAAGGTGGTGTTCCCCCTGCAGCCTTTCAGGATGAAAAGGCCACCAGGAGCAGGAGCAGCAAGCCTGGTACACGCGTGACAAGGGTGGGCGCCCCAGACCCCTGCTAGCTTGTGCTGCTCCGTCAACACAAACCAGCAAGGACTTATTTTGCTCTTTCCACCTCATCTTTCCTTCTAGCTGAGTGGTTTTCCTCAAATGGTCTGTGGATGGCTGTAGGATGGGCTGCTTTTAAGGATACTGTAAAAGTGAACAAAGAAATTAAGCCTATTGTTTAATGACTCTAAAAGTGACTTCCCAGGTCTGTATGGACATTGAAAAGCTTTTAGGGGTCTGTAAAATGAAAAGCTGTGTTCTGCTTTCAATATATAACATTGCTGAAACTGTCATGGTACGAGGCTGATGATTTCATTCTGACTGTGGTGATTGCGGAGTGATTTCCCCGGCTTTAATAGTGACACTGTTGTTAGGGATTGGACTCCGGGTGCCTGGGGCCAGCAGTCTGCTTTCCATTGCAGGCACCAGCAATGAAATGGAGTTGGTCCATGTGTGGGCTGTTAAAACTGCAGGGTGTTTGGAGGAGTTTTATATGTTTTCCACATTTTCAAAAGTACTTTCCATCCATCCAAAGAGTTTACAGAAATAACTTGCTGCAAAAATATAAAAAGCAGTAAGTGTTTGTATTGTGTGGAAATGTTAATTTAAACTTACTGGGGCTAGACCACATAGTTTACTTACTAGCACTTACTGCATGGGTAGTGAAATTTCTGAAGCACCATGAGTCAATAAGGGCTGAAAGTCAGCCGAGTCTCCTTCGGTCCCCTCGCTGGTACGACTGCGGCCAGCAAGATGCCGTGGCCCGGCGTGGAGAGCGCAGTGCTGTGTATGCTGGGGCAGGGCAGCAGCAGAATCAAATGCTTCCTGACTAACTGCAGAAACTCAAATGAAGTCCACATAAGGAATCAAGCAAGTGAGATCTGAGGGGGCCGCTTTATTCTCATGCAATGTCCCTTTGATGCTTGCAGTTCTGCGGGCCTGTATAAAAAACAGACACAATGGGTATCTAGCAGCTAATTCCAGCCACAGATAGAAATTAGCACACTTACTTCAGTTGCTAATTCCTTGAAGGTATGAGCTGTTTCTGATATAAATATGAGCATGTGGCTCGATGTGCAGGGACTACCCACAAAATTATCATTTTTAGTTACATTAAGCCAAAGCAGAGAAAAATGAAATCCGCAGAGGCAAAGATGCATCAGAAATTCACTGGAACTACGCCGAAGATGTACCCTGCATAAATAGCCTTAAAAACCAATAATTAACACAGCCAGCATGTTTCATCATATTATATTGTTAAAAAGATTAGAAACAGAGTTAGTTAATCCCATCTGAATTGTAATGTAATGCCATAAATAATGATATAGTTTCCTTTCTTTGGACTGCTGGTTTTGTTTTAAATGACAGAACGTCTTCAGAGAGTCAAAATCAACTGTTCGCAATGAAACTGGATGCTTCCTCCAGCATGTGATAGAATCATAATCAAATGAGGTTTTAATTAATAATTGAGTAAATCCTTAGTGAGTTTCTGAAATGTGAGGCATGCTCTGCATCTGCATGATGCCAGGAGACCTGTGAGAATACTGATCTGTTTCTGATTCGGAAAGTAAGTGGGAGTCCTTGAATCCAGACCAACGATTGTGGACTGAGCTCTTCTCTCCAGTCTACTCTTAGTGCACAGGCCTGGAAGTTCATAGGAATTCTAGAGCAAAAATGTAAATTCAGTGCTGCTTTGATGAGAGGAATATCACTCTTCCTCACTAGCTGATTTTTGTCCCTTCCTTGATATGATTAAGTATAAAGCAGAAAAAAAAACCCAAACCCAAAACTAGTAGAGGTTTTAGTCTGTCCCCTCCCATTCACCTTACAGCAGAGGAGCATATCTAGAGTTTTACTATGCTAGAGAGGTCCTCAGCTATCAGAATAGTCCTCAGGACTCCTGGCTTTCAGCAGCTTGCTATCTTGGAGCTGCTGTACCTTGCAACACTGTCCAGACCACCTACCAGAGGGCCTCAGAAATGTCAAGAATGACAAGAGAAACTATGTGTTTGAGAGAGAGAAATTACTGGAATAAAGCAAAACCAAAATCTACATCTTTGTACCCTGTCTCCCCTCATTACAGAGCAATTTCAATGCAGATGCAGCCCGAATCTGGCTGTGAAATTTACTTTTCTTTTTAAATACATGGTGCAGTCTTTGAGTACCTGAGGTAAAAGACACCAAGCCTGTAGGACTTGGAATTGTAAGGACACCGTGATGTGTGGCTTTATCAAGTCCCACCTTGAAACCAGCTCAGTGACTTGTCTGCACTCTCTAGTTAAGAAGCAGCTCCAAACTTTGCTGCTCTTGTCCCAGGAAGCCGCCTGCTTTCTGGGGGAGCCTTGTTCTTTCTCCTCAATAGCCCTGACTTAGGGTATCCTCTGAGGCGCTCCACTCTGGTCATCATCCCAGAAGCCCTCCTTTGCCGCCTTCTAGTGCAAATTCACCTTCGTTGAACACAGATGGCTATGGTTATATATTACTCCAGCTGAGGTCTCACTGGTGTTTTGTACAGGGCCATCAGGATAACCCTACCTGCTGAAAATCTCTCTCCTGAAGCCTGCATCAATCATCTTCCCCTTTCACGGTCATATCTCAGTAAGGGCTCACAGTCATCCTGTCTTGAATACCTGCATTTCTTGCCTCTCCCTCCTGCCTGGTATGACTTTGATCTCTACGCTATTCAACTTCACAGCATTTCTTTTGCTGTAGCTCTTCATGTCATCCCATGCTTCTTCTATAAGTCTGTCTCCACAGGGCGTAAAATATTTACTGGTGGAAGGGAATATATTTTACCTTTAAGTCCTAGTCCACATGGTCTCTGCAGCCAAAAATAAATAAAGGAACTTTGCTGCTTTCGGCATTAAGCAAAAACATAAATGTAAACCGTTCCAGAAGAGGGGCCTGCACATCACCAAGTTAATGTTTTCTTCTGCTAGTTTCTAAGTTACTCAATGCACTCTGCTGTTGCAATAGTGTAGATCTGAGAAGGAATGTGGTATGGCCTCGGTGATACCACTGTTTACCTTGCGAAAAACACAGTTGTGGTTAGGGGAAGATTTTTTTTCCTCACGTAATGAAAATCTGAAAATAAGAAAGATTGATATATTATTTCCAAAAATGCTGTATTTTGAGGACAAAAAGCAAATGGAAGGAATAGAAGCACTGGAATATCAGTAGTAAATAGTCTTACAAGTACTTGTTGTCTCTGAGTGTGCATGTTTGATTATTGCAGCCAGCTTCCCTGGAGCATATAGCTAGATCCTTGGACCCAGCTGGAGAAGTTAGTTGTCCATGCAAGCCTTTGCCAACAGCAGCAAAACGCTTAGGTCAGTGTGTTCAGAAGTAGTTCTGATTCTGAGAGTCTGATATAAACTCCTTGGGAACTTATCATCAGAAACTGTTAAAATTTCCATTGACCTCAACTTGCAATAGTATTTGATTAGGGAATTGGAGCAAGATAAGTGATATGCAAGTTACAAAGCTTAAATGAGCTATCTATCACAGAGAATTTACAGAAGGGACAAACTGAAATCTGCACGTGAATCAGTAACAGGTTCCTTTGGACTCTGACAGCCTCTTCTGTATTCAGTAAGAGTAGACACAATACCACTAGGATTTAAAGGGTGGTTTTTACAAAACCCACATGAGGGCTCTCTGCAAAGTCGTTTCTTGGAAACGGAGCATGTTTACAAGGACTTTCTACACCTAAACACATATGAAAATGTAACAGAAAAGCTGTGTGGGCACTGTAGGATGTTCGCTGTTAGCGGGAGCTCAGCACCACTGAATGCTCACTTCACCTTGAGTGAAGGGCGGGATGCATTAACTGTGGACAATTTCTGCAGCCTCTAGGTCCTCTTCATCAGTAGATCCCTGCATAGCTGGACACAGTTTTCCAGGTTTCCTCACTGCTCATTCAGAATTGCTCCAGCTCTGCAGTTGTTCACTGGTACACTGGAGGACTCACCCCTCAGCTTCAGTCACTGGCAGCCTCTCCCTTCTACAATGTAAATTATTCATAAAATTCCAAACAAGACAAAACTTTTCTTGAATTCTCTAGCTGCATTCCTTTTTAGCACTGCTCTTCCTTCACATAGCTGTGGAACATACTCACCTTTATCCTCCCAAAGCTTCTACACAAACAAGGAGGAAGAAAGGGAAGGTGTGCCCGATAATTCAATTACCTGCTCACCACCAGCAGTAGCCCTGAGGCCAGCCGAGCACACTGGCTCCAGCAACTCCTCCTCTCAGCTGATCTCTTTGCAGAAAACTCCTACAATCTTGAGCAGCAGGGAGCAAGGAGGGGCAGGAGAGGGGAAGCTTGTGACTTGGGTGCTCATAGCATAGCCTGTAACTAGCAGCAGGCGGAGTGCTGCAGACTCAGCTACGGTCCGAGAAGGGCAAACCAGCAGTCTGCTGTCTGTGCTCTTGCTAACTGCTCACAAATATGTATTTCTCCCAATTATCTGGTGAACTCAAAAGGTAGGTGTTAGCATAGGAAGAGGGAATTTTAAACAAGCTGTCTGTCATCCCAGGAGAGAGGGGTTACTATAAGAGCTCCACATGCTCAGTGTGTTCCTGCAGTGTTTGGAAATACTCAGTGTTTGGTGTGAATGTTTTAATACCTTGCAAGAAAACCTTGTTTATTTGGAGAGTGATTCTTAGCTGTTAAACGAAGGTACTTTCTGACAAGTATGATTTTGATTCCTATTAAAATCACTGCTGAACTCCCTTTCTAGTTTTTCCACTCACCTAATCTAGCTACGTGTGCCTGTGATCCCAAAATACAAAGACCATTTGTTTCTTCAGGTGCATGTGATGGACAACGTGGTGGCAGCAGACGTACATAGATCTCACCCTTGTGTAAGAGGCATAAGGCTGGGCCCAATCCCATGCTCTCTGCTACAAATACTATATTGTTTGGGTTGGGAAAACAAAGGTATCTGGATGTGATATGCTGTGATGTCACTTTAGCTGTGTGCTACTGGATCGCGTGGTTCAGGCACATCACCTTCTGTACTCCAGGGGTGGTTAGGCTTGTACCAATGTCTGAGCTGACACTAGGACAGTGCAAGGACTGTGGCCGAGGTAGCTCCTCCAGAGAGCAGCTGCCTGAAAATTAGCACAGAGTAAACAGAGCCATGGCTAGCGGCTCCACTTCAAGGCATGCTGTGGACTGTGCTACCGAAATAAAGAAAAAGCACTAGAGTAAAAGTGGCTTCTGTGCTTTCTGGGAGAAGGTGCTACTTTGCATAGCCTGTGTCTGAATCCCACAGTGAGGTTTAATAGCACCTTCTTGTGTTTTGTCTGAATTAGATAACCTTGCTATTTTGAGGGGATTTGTTATATGTTCATATGACATGAAGAGTTACATTTAATTTGAATAGATTTTGTTTTAATTGGGTAACACCTGATCATAGAAAAACTCCCAAATTAACTTTCTAAATACACCTGTTAGCATTTCATCAGGCAAAACCCAAAGCAACCGCTGCACTCCTCACAGGAAAACACTGCTGAAGAGCATCTAACCCTCTTTGAGGGTTTACTTCTTGGGTCGGGTTTTCACACAGACAAACTCATTCCATACAATACGCCAACCTTTCTGCTTAATTTGACTGGGAAAGTTAGAATAGGCAGGTTATGTAATGATGTTTATCTTTACATCAGGAAGTCAACTAAGAAGCTGTTAAGCTGATATTATATAACACAGCCCCGATTATAGAAAGCGTGGAGGAAGATGATCTAGGTTGATGCATGTCATATTGGCAGTAATTGTTAACAGTTATAATGAATATTGTTTTGTATGCTTTTGGTTTTGATGTTTTGCAGCCTTCCAGAAGGCGTTGGAGCATTAGCAGCCAGGCACTGAACTTTAATTGTTTATAGAAATTCCAATTACACTATTCTATACATTAGGTAAATATATTTAAATAAAACATTCTAAATAATGAAATAGAAGTCACATATCATTTCCTATAATGTTCTAGTTCACGAGGTTGCTGGAATAACAAAACTCACTCTTTTGTAGGATTGTGAACTGTCCCAAACTGAATAGATATACCTTATTACAAGAGCAAAAGAAAGATGAGATGACTTAATACACATGGCATATAATCCCTAATTGAACAAGAGCTCAAACAACTTCAGAGCACAATGATAGGGAAAAAAAAAATTTTTTTTTTTTTTTAGATTAAAAAAAAGACCTGTTCTCTCTTACTCTCCCTGTAAACAGGAACATGTTCGTCTACTAGTCATACTTAGCTGGACTTTCTAACCCTAAGAATAAAGGCATCCTTGTATTCTGATCCAGATTGAATTAACCTAAGACAAGTTTCAGTTATGAGGACAAACACTGGATATAGAGTTCACAAATTAAAAATATGAAGCTCGTATTACTGGGGTAACTGTCTTCGCTGTATAAGAAAGATTAAAATCTAACGGTCAGAGATGCGTAAGATGATCCCGTAAGAATTCTATTGAGTAGGCTTAATTAAATAAGCTAAACTGTGATTTTTAATAAAACTTTGATTTTAACAAGTGGAATAAGATTGGATCCTTCTATGCGTGATAGGCAGCAACTTATTTTACCCACAAGAAGAAAGATGATAGAAAAGAGTGAGCTGGTATTTTGACTGTTAGCAGTATATATGACAGGCACGTGACTCATTGCATTGTGTGACACAGTAACTGCACAATATAATGAAAAGAGTAGCTTTAATCTTTAGTAGCCTCATGAAAATTAACTATATATAGTAGCTCTTGCAGAAAAAACCCATATGCTACCATGCCATGCTTTCATTCAAGCAGAATGCTTCTATAAGAAGTGGTTTGCATCTCTTATAACCCACAAAATTACAGATGATAAAGAAAAGGCACTCTCCTGAAAAGACAGCTCCTGGAAGGTAAAGCTGTGGCACATGATCCAATCTTATCAGACATCAGAGAATCCAGATGAGTGGAGGCATAATGAACAAGCTAACTTCACTCAGCTTTTATTCCTTATTAGCCAGGGGAAATTAGGCTTCACTAGTTTCATTGCTTCCCCTAGTTACCTGTGAAGCATTGCATTGAATTTGCAGGGGAAGTGAAGGGAAAGCTTTTCTGCAGCTGTCAGAGATCCTTTTATGAGTAACAATTCCCAGTTCTGTATGAAAAAGGGAAATCATCTGCTCTATATACTATATGGTGACTGCTATACGATATGGTGACTTTGGGCATTAAACAGACAACAAACAATAAGATAGAAAAGATCAATTTTCTTGTTGTGTTTTCTTTTATTAGTAAGCCAAATATAAAAAACTCTGGAGTTTTACTCATTACTCTTCAACAGGCAGCAATTCTTTTTGCTAAAGTTAATACTATCAATTCTAGCAATATGCCACCTTATACACCAGTGGCCAACTTGAAATGAGTATGAATACATGTACCACTATTTATTGAGTTGTCTACCCCACCTTCTGCTGTAACGGAGTTTGTCTGAACTCGTTACTACTGTATTTTCTTGGCCATACTGATAACTGTAAACTCTTGCAATGTGGTGATATCTGCTCTCCTTTTTGCCTTGGTTTTCAAATGGTTGTTGTTGTGTTGATTGGTGTGTTATGTGTGAATCTAGTGAATGTTTCTTGAAGTGTCCTGGTCTGAGTTCATCATACCTCTCCAGTTACTGTGTGGGGTGCCAGCTACAACACATCTGCTTATATTGCCATTTTGAGCAATCCACGTGGTTGTCAACTTGTTCCAGTGGGACTCAAGGGGTCCACCAGGTAGCTGGCGTGAAGTCAGATCCCTCCATGTTGCTCTGCCTGTGGCTAAAGCGTGACTGCTGCAAGATGCAAGAGCCTGACTGCGTTCCTGTTCCCTGTGGTGGGGTGCCAGCCATACAGGTGACGTTTCTAAAGCACAAAGAGCCATTTTCAAAGTGGCAGCTGGCTTACCTGAGGAGGTGGGAGCTGGTGTACGATCAGGTACAAATCCCTGGCAGGGGTCACTACATTTTTCAGAGCAAGCAGCTGCCAACAAGCCTTGACGTAGTTTCTCAAAATGGGAAAGCATTGTCTCTCTTTAACTATGAGTTTGTACTGGGTTTATTAGCCTCTCGCACAGGGCCTGCTTTTCCCTGCGTGCACGAATGGCATGGGTCAGGTGCTGTTAGGGAAGTTTCTCCACATCTGGGCAACACACTTGCGCTGTGCTGCCCTCCTTGCTGTCAACAGCTGCCTGCTCCCATATGGCACATGCCCCTAAGCACCATCTCCTTGAACAGGCAGAGCAGTACGTGCCTTGTAGCAAGCTGCCTGCCCCTGCCAGAGGTACGGTCCCAGACCGAGGGTCCCACACAGGCTGCTGGCAGTGGTCTCAAAAGAAGGGATTTTAACAGTGAGATCTGAAGGCAGGGGGAGGGGGCTGTCGGTCAGATCCTCAGCTGCTTCTGGGGCCAAGAGAGCTGCAATGGTGACAGGCTGCTTCTTGGTGTAATTGTTCTGGAGTTCCTATGCCAAAGATCATTCTGGAGCACAGCCAGGACCTGTTGAGCGCAGCATAATGCTGACTTGTACGCTGACCACACCAGTGGTCAATTTAAGTACAAGCCTTTCTGTACACTGCCTATAATGGTTTGATTTAAACGATATTGCTTAAGCTGTGGCGTAAACGATGCTCTGGTTCATACCCAGTTTTTCCCTGCCTACAAGGGAACTACATAATTTTCTGAAAACTGGAGCCCAAAAAAGACAATGTGTAATACATGACAATTTTGCAACACTGACTCTTACTGCAATGTGCTAGTAAAAACGCCATTTTCCATTCATGGGATATTTTCTATATGCGCTGGAATTTCAAAACCACGTTATATACTGAAGTGTCATACTGTGCTTTCTGATTCAACCACTTTCAATCAACAAATATACTCCTAGAGCTGAAACAGAAGTACCGGGAACCAACACCGCTCTCTGAGGTACAATAAGGCTTACCTAATTGCTTCCTGGCTTGCTGATCCGTCATCCTGACCCCCTCTTTGATGTTTCCTTTTTTTTCTTGAAGCATTAGTAACAAGTGAGAAATGCTGTCTCAGGGTGTTATATATGGGATTATTTCTCTATCCCCAGCACAATGACCATATGTAATGGGATTATCTCTTATTTAAAATAAAAAAGCCTTGGAAACATAAAATCCTGTTTATGGAAAAGTAGTTTCTTTATGGTGGTTCCTTTAATTGCAAAAAATTTTCTTTTTTTGTTTTGCAATAATACTTTTTTGTCAGGTAGCAAAACCAACCTAACTGCTGCAGGTGTCTCCCTTCTGCTAGCTAAATTTAGGCTGTTCTTCCTCTCCTTCTGTATATATATTCCTCTGACATCAACAGGACTATGGCCCCTTTAGAGTACATTTATTGCTGTTGTAAACAGTTAAAACTGATGAGGCCAGATGATGGAGGCTTCTGCCAATGTTCCTTCTTAGCATGCTTTCATTTCAAAATATATGAACTGGTACCAGTTAGTACCAAAACTCTCAAAGTATGAAAATACTACTGGAAAGGAGGAAATGGGAAACGTGTGTCAGCACTAAATGTATATTCTGTTTTCTTCAATGAGGTATGTGAACAATTTTGCAGTACATAGCTCTGGGAGGAGGAGAAACTCCTGGTGCAAATCTAAGTACAAAACATGGGAGTACTGGGGAGGGGGAGAGAGAGAGGAAAGAGGCCTTTTCTAGATCTGGGTTAGATTTGTTGCAGTGTAAGTTTTCTTTAAGATTAGGGCTTTGCCACAGCCAAATCTAGTCCTGATTTTTAGACTTCAAATTTGCAAGAGTTGCCCAGGAGATTCTTTTTAGGTACCTAGGGTAAGCTCTCGTACATTTTTAATTCAAAAAAGTGTAAATGGAGATGCAAACTTGGATCAAAAAAATCACATCAGCAGGATTTACTTTGAACTTTCAAGTCTCTCTCTGCCTCTCATATGCACATACATAGTTTGAAGTGTTTCAGATCTGAGGTTCTCGTTGATCGTCGATCTGATTGAGAAATAAGTAACATTCCCCCTCAGTACAAGCATTTGAGTTACCCCTAAATTCACCAGTTTTAGTATACCTTTTCCCTTCAACTGGCATCTAGAATATGCTGCAAAGATCATTACTTTGCGCATGTTTCTATCCAAGTCACCCATTTCCATGCTCTGTCTCCTCTTTGCTGTCATGCAAAAAAGCAAGCTGTTTGTATTGCCTTTGAAGGCTCCTCATTACCATTTCCATGCCAGTTTTGACAAAGTAGCTTTCACAATTCTGATCAGTCCATGATGTTAGCCTATACAGACCATTTGTTAAATTTTCAAATAAGCAAGGCTTTTCATGCTTTCTCCCATGATGTCCTTGATTTAACCTTATGTTCTCCATTAACCACAGCAAAGCTATTTCTTTATCCTCCTTTAAATAAGCCCTTCCTCTCCTTCTCATGCTGTTCTTCACCAGGATGACTGAAGGAAAAGACCAGCAACAGGTGGATGCCAGTGCTCCGTTTATTGCATGTCGTGTGGGCTGGTAAAGTCTGTAAGGTGTCTGTGGTCCCCTGCCTGTCCCATGACCTCTTGTCATGTAATTATGCTATCGGCTTCCTGGAGCAAGGAACATCTCCAGCTGTGTATTTTTACAATAGGCAGCACAACACGAGCTGATCCATGCCTGGGACTCTTACAGTACCAGTGCCAACACAGTTATTAGTCCATTTTTGTGCATTAACTCCTGCCAGCTGCATACCCATTTGGTAAACGGCAGTTAAAGGGGGATAACCGATACTGCCAAGTAACTTTGGCGGCACACCTGTAGCTGTCCCGCCCTCCCAAAGCACATGCCGGCCGTCACCAGCGGTGCACCCCGGAGAGGGGCTCCGCCGCACCGGGGAGCGCTTCACGCCCGCAGCGGGGCGGTGGCGGGTCG
>NW_009212344.1:0-16355 GCF_000690835.1 Fulmarus glacialis
AATGATTCTATGATTCTATGATTAAAAGACTCTTTCCATTAGAAAGAGACATCATTCAGTCAGAAATGTGATCAAAGGGCTCAATCAAATAGGAGCAAGGCTCGAGAAGATTTCAGAAGATACAGGGCTAAGGCTCGGAGGCCCTGCAAAGCTTGACTTCTTTCATTGTACCTCTGCATCCTCTGACATAATCTGCCAGCCAAAAAAACCTAATCTCTACATCAATCTGACAGACTGGCACAGCAGAATTGGCAGTGAAATCTGCTTGGCAGCAAGACTTCTCGTGGAGAACGGCAGGGCCTGTGTTTGTTACTCAGTTGGGTCCTTCATGGTTTATTTCTTTATTTACATTGATGGGAAATATATGAACATGGCATTTTGAATTAACACATAGCCATTTTCTACAGATTAGAACTGAGGGACTGGTGGGTACTTTTCATGCTGTGTTAGTGAGAGGGATAAATAGGGCCATGCACAACTTACAGCAGTGCCCCAGCAGGATGGAACCTTAAACAAGATGAAGACAACACTTACAGGAGGAAAACGTCAAGAAAATAGCACCATGACCAGAGAAGTTGTTTTGTAACACAAATATCAAAATTTATCTGTATCCAATTACAGTTGAGACAGTTATATTAACTGGCTATTGTTGTTGTTGTTAGGATTTTAATTTGCCTTGTAATCTGCATCTACTATATTAGTTATTAGATGAATAGGCATTTATTGTATTATGCATTAGAGAACAATCTAGTTTTAACTAGCATGGGCGTGCTGTTGTTTTCTAGATGGTCTATTATTATGGTTTCGGCTGGTTGAAGATCTGTTGTTGGGCTTTTATTGGAAAATGCCATTCTCTAACAAAAAGGAAATGAAATATTGGCATGAGGATTAATTATGACTACTAAGTGCTAAATTGATAAAGGAAGACTTTCAGAAGCTATTTCAGCTGTAGAGATCAGGTGATGTCTCATCAAATACCACAGCCTTTAGAAGTGATATGGCATAACCACTTTTAAAATCCCATACTTATTAAAATTTGCTTTTTTGCACTGTATTGGGCTCATTTCAGAAGTACAGTAGCACACGCTACATTAGAACTATTGTCACTTTTAAAACAATCTGTCCTTTTCAATTGTTTACATCCTACACTGACACCCCCTTTTTTTTTTACATTCTATCGGTTTGCACAACTTCTTCAGAGCATATGTAAAGTAGTATACTGCTGTGTCTGGACCTCAAATTAGTACAATCAACTGCATCTCTGAAGAGATCTAATTCTGACAGAACCAATCAGAATTTTTCTCCATTCGAAAAAATCAATGATTATGAAAAATCATAGTTTTGCCAGGATTATGACTCTATTTTTGTGTGCCGTATAACTCTTTAGCTGAATTATACCACCAAACTCACTGAGAAAGCACCAGATCAGAAACTTAGGTATTCCCAAACAGTTCTAAATCAGTGCACAGATACTGTTTTGTAGTACCTTTTTTATGAAATGCAATATATTGATTTTTTATTTTTTTTTTTTTTAATTTCTAGATGGCTACCCTAAAGAGGAAATGATTTACAGATGGAGGAAAAACTCAGTGGAGGCTGCTGACCAGAAGTCTTGGAGACTCTATCAGTTTGACTTTATGGGTCTCAGAAATACTTCAGAAATTGTGAAAACCTCTGCAGGTAAAAATGATAAAAATGGTAGTGCTTGTTTTGGAAAAAAAATTATTTCAAAATATTTGTTCCAAGTTTGCTTTCATTTGAGTGCAATTTGATTTCAATATGTACCAATGTTCATATTAAAACCCCTAAAGTGCAGCCTTCAAAACTATTGACTTTGTCTAGATTTTTGATAATTTCTTCTCTACTTTTTTTGTAACTTCACAAATTGAGGAATATATGTTAACTTGACATGGCTGTTTGTTATATACTTGAAGTTACTATATGATTCTCATTTCTCAGCTCAGTTTATTAAGCCACTCCTGCATTGAGACATATGTTTTTACTATAAATTAAAGAGAAAGATTTTGAGCACAATGGTAGAATTAGTGAAATTAGACACTTTCAATAGTAGTTAATCATTCAGTCACATATTTAGTATTTTTCTTAATATTTCAAAGGCACTCTTTATTTCTCAGCTGATAAATGACTTTGCTAGTGACCTTACCAATTGATTGTAATTAAAATCTAATTATGTCTATTTTATTTCTTCAGAAATCTTGCTGTTTATTATAATAACAGCAACATAGGGAAAAAAGATGTGTAAATAGAATACATTCTTTGAACTGGATAAATTCTCATAAATTTCAAACAATGTCTAAACTTTATACATGACTCTGCAGTAAGCTCTGTGATTACCATTTGGTAAGTCTTCTCCCAGATGCAGAAGGAATCTGCTAGAAGCCACCTTCTGCTTAACTGGTGATGGATTTTTGAAAAATCCGATTTTTTTTTTTCAAAGTGTAAACAGAACTATGTTACTCTTTTGGAAACACTGTGAATAATAGTAATAATAAAAAATTATTAATCTGTGAAACTACTGCTGCTGGTTCATGACCACTAACATCATTAATGTTTTCTCAGGACTGGATAGCAATTTTTGTAATGAAGAATCACTAAAGCTTTAGTGAATATTTTGGGCTGGTAGTTTAGCAGAGCAAAACGTTGCAAACAGCGCACATGTAAAAGTTCTCTTCTGGTATATCTGTGAAGCTACTGCTGCTGGTTCATGACCCACCCACTAACATCATTAATGTTTTCTCAGGACTGGATAGCAATTTTTGTAATGAAGAATCACTAAAGCTTTAGTGAATATTTTGGGCTGGTAGTTTAGCAGAGCAAAACGTTGCAAACAGCGCACATGTAAAAGTTCTCTTCTGGTATGGATACAAATCCTTGTAGTATGTAAGTTTCTCAGGAATGCAAATTACTCAGGTGAGTCAGCCATAAGTTGAACCAGAGTTGGTGGATAACTGTCAAGTACCAAACACCAAATCTTTAAAGTATCTGTGTATGCAGGCATAGAGCTCATTGGAAGGGATGGTATGAATAGGAGAGAAAGCCCTAGAGTGATGGCATCCTGAGTTTGCATCAAGAACTGCTAAATACGCATGCAAGAACAATTACCGAGTCAGCCATATTAAGATGTTGACAGTGTCTTGACAAACAGATCTATTAAACTCTTCCTTTACACAGGAAAAAGCCATTTTTATAGAGGTCTCATTCAAGTGAGTAAATGGTTAATGTGGAGCAACGAAAAATATATTTCCTATGCTCTTTTTAGTATGTGCCCAGTTCTTACTAAGATGAGTGAGCTGACGGTATGTTTTTCCTATTATTGCTATTACTGCTTCTGCCCACCCAGGTTTATGAGTGCAAAACCCAATAGCAGTGTTGAACTGAACCTACTGGAGCCACCATGACATTCTTATTCTCCCAAAGGCATCGCAGTAGCAGAAAGTTGTTGGCAAACTGGAGTTTATTCAAACACTAAAAAAACCCCAAACCCCAAAACAACCCTATCAGGAGGTTGTGGAAACTAACTTGGAAGAAACAATGTAAAATGTATGGGTCAGATGGTCAGCTGTGTTTTTAGGTAGAAAAACAAGTTGTGGATATGGCCCATATATTCTGGCCAGCAGATGGCTGAGAAGGGGTTCTCATTCAACAAATACATGAAAGATGTGAAAAATAAAACCCTGAGTTTGCACGTGGACCTGAATTTGTATAGAATAAACTCTCTGGCTGTATTTACACTATAGTTTAAGGTATTTTCAAGGCCAGATCTACTGAACATCAACAGTATTTACTGTCAGAAGCAAATCCAGGGCCAGGACTTGGGAAAACTAACTGGTACATTGGAAAAACTTGAGTATGCCCTATGCTATAGAGCAAGGATTCCCAAAAGGGAGGGAGGGAGGCAGGACACAACCGACTGTGCAGTATGTCTCAGAGACAAAATTTGAGATAATTTTGAAACTACCTGCTGTGAGTATGTAAGTATATGTGAACAAGTAGGATAAAGAGACAGCTGTGCTGTGGTACATGCCTATTTATTGAAGAAAAGTAACCCTATCCAAAAAGTTTGAGAATTAGGGAACCCCCAAAGCTGCTGTTTCCTACTGCGTGGACAACATCTGGTGAAGGGAGATGGCAGCTGCTGCCTACAGGTATCCCATCTCCTTTACAGCCATGCCAGGTGGTCAAAAAAGAGGTGCTGGGTTCTGTCATGGAAGGTCTGTGGCATATTTACACTAAAGCTGCCCGAAGAGGGAGACTGTGCTGGGGCTGTCCCCAGTACGCTATGGGTATAGGACCCCCCTCGACTTCGGGCTGCTCCCCAGAGAGACTAGTTCCCACCGACTAGCCGCTGGGACCGTGTATGGCCCCTCTGAGCCATGCAGGAGCCCATAAAGGCCCCACCAGCCGCCATCCCTTTGCAGGCTCAGGGCAGAAAGGAAGAGCAGCGTTGTTCAGAGTGCTGCGCAGGGAATCATTCAGAGTAATGAGATGGAGTTAAGAAAAGGGAAGCTGGCAGGATACCAGCGGCAGCTTCCTGACAAAGAGAGGTACTAAACATCACCTCTTCCTCCCAAGGGAAATTGTGGAAACTACTATTACACAGGGCATTTAAAAGCAGACTAGGCAAAGCATGAGAAAATGTACTGCAGGGAGCAGTCCTCCACTAGCAGGAGATGGATTCAAAACCCTAACATCTTTTTTTGCTTCTGACTTACACCTTTCCACTGGTTTATGACACTATTACTTCCCACTAATTTGTGTGTTCATCATATATATTATGAAAGCTGCTGCAGCGTTACCTACCTGTGTCCAGTTCAGGGATGCCTTTTTTAGCTCCTTTTCAGCAGTGTTCTAGCTATAACGAAGAGAGGTCACATGGACCACACGGCAACACGCTGCTGTTCTTCCAGCATTTGATTAAGCTCTTTCTTGGTAGTCATTTTCACCACGAAATGACTAGATTTAGTACTCAGCAGAGGTCTGCTATTTGATATTCTTTCAGTCTTTCCAAACCTTTTTCAGACATCTAAATAACCTTTATGTTAATCTAGGGCAGTTTCAGAGGTACACAAGTAGGAAGCCAGCTGTCACAAAGACTCCATTTCTGAAATCTAAGCAAGATGAGAAACGTTGTCATCTCTTACCTTGAACCAGCAATGGCTTAAAGCATTGCCACAGTGGTGTGCTTTACTCTTGGACGAAGATTATCCTCTTTTACAATAATTTGGCAGCCAGAGAAAGTTTTAATTGCCATCTGGAAGAGGTGTTCAGCTTTTTCTTCAGGGTTTCTTTGAATTTCATGCTAAGATACAAACACAGCCAGATAAATATCTACTGCATATGGTGATTACATGGAATACACAGCAGAAATCACTGTGCTGGTGCTGTGGTCATGAACCTTTATTTTACACCCTAAGTAAGCTCTCACTGTCAGGTGATATCAAACTAATTCACAAGTACTGAAGAATTCCCTTGTTGGCCTCTGGCAAGATACTCAGATACTATAGAAAGAGCACTTCTCTTGCTACAATGTCAAATAAGGCTGACAAAGATAATTAAAGCAGAGGGAATACTAAGCCACCTGGCAGTGAGCTGTGAAAAAAGGAGGAACTGCACGTAAGGAGAAAATTCTCAGATTTTAAAACTGCAAATCAGCCAACGGAAGAGTGGTCAGGAAAACAGGAGAGAGAAAGAGGGACAACGTCATCCCTAAAAGCACTCAGTGTGTGTTTGCAGTAATCTTCAGGTTTCTGAGTCCCAGCCTTTCCAAGCACACTTGGGGAAAAAAAAAAAGAAAAAAAAAAAAAAGAAAGACGCAAAAGAAAATCATGAAGGAATCCACGAGTAAAGCTCATGGAGTGAGCTGTAGTGTTGCTTGCACTTTTCTGATGACATCTACCCCAGGGAAATTCTATTCATTCTTTTTAAACCACTCATTTTTTTTACACTGCTAGATAAACACAAAGACCTTGTAGCTACTGAATTTAATTTTCATTTACTTGAAAACTTCTTTGCATCATACAAGTCCTATTTGTGTTCTTCCTCAGGCCTTTAGCCTGAGAGATTTTTGCAGTCCAAAGGAGCCTTTGCGTAAATAAGTTCAGGATAATTCATCAGAAATAGAAAACACCATAAAAGTGCCCTATTTAAAAACTTTGATAGCTGATCATTACAAATGAAATATACAAAACCAGACAGAAAGTACCATTTCATACATTCTGAATAATCCCCAAGCATCAATACCCAAACCCAATAAACAGCCATAGCTACCACCATGAAAAGGTACACCTTTGCATACATACAACAGATGGATGACGGTTAGTCGTGTCTGCCTGTCATATAACTTCTAAATTGTGATTCATATTTTGAAATTTGTATCATCAAGTACCTCAGCTTACCTGATGCTCTCAGCCCGATACCACAGGGCTGCAAAGCAAAGTTAATATCTGTTGTCACAGGTTCAGATAAAGCTCTTTGGGACAATGCTGATAACAACACAATTTAAAGTACATACTCTGTGCAGGGGACTCAGTAAATGGCAAGTGAAAAACTAGCCTAGAACAAAAATAAGAAAGCTTGTCTTTTAAGAAGATGCAAAGACCTACATAAATAGCTATTGGCAGAAGAAGGGAGGAATAAACATGTTTTTATAGGGAGGCCAAATTTCACTGGGGGACCCCTCATCAGGTCAAGGGATGGACCAGGCAGAGACAGGCATTACCTGATGCTCCTTGACTTTGTCAGAAGACCAACACACTCCCAGAGATTTATCCAGAGGAGAAGACGCCCATGTTCTGCTTCTGCTACTAGGTGAACAAAGAACAGCTGGCTTTAGAAACCATTTCAAAATTGGCACGTCTCTTACTTTTCGCTGTTAAATGCTCCCAGATGGCTTAGCTGTAGGCACAGAAGGCCCACGACGAGTACCCACACAAGATGAGCGACCAGGCCAGTGGCAGTACAGGGTTCAGCCAGCAGTCCAGCCATCACCCCATAGGTCCGTGTCGACGGGGCAGGACCACCACCCAGCCCAGACATCAGGTTGGCAAGGCAAGGCCAGGGTCGGCAGCAGGCAGCTAAGCCCCTCAGGCTGAGGAAGGGGCTGCAAAGGGGGTGGTAGAGAAGGATGGTCACAGGCTGATCAGGGCAAACAGGAGCCTGTTGGTGCACTCATGGCCCTGACAATGAATGGAAAAAAATGCCATGGTTGCTGAATGTGGTTGTGTCTGTGCATGTTTGTTTTTAATGATCTGATTCAGTCACACCCTCTCCTGTACCAGCTAACTGATCTGAACACATTTATTTAATGAATATTCATGAAGCTCTTTTCATTTTTAAAGTCACTGACATTTTTTAATGTCCCACTGAGTCCTGATGGCACATCAGAGAGTGCTTGTCATCTGTGTGTTCTTCCCAGGACAAATGCAAATTTTGGGGTTATTTTTCCTCAAATACCAAATTCAGTGGGATCCAGCACACACTACCTCAGCTGGCTATGCTGCACAGACTGTCTTTAATCAGATGGCATCCTGAAGCAGATAAGTGGAGACTCAGATAAATGCACCGCATCGTTTGAAAACAGTGCCTATTTTTACCTACCTGGCGTTGCAGGAGCTTTGCCTCTTTCAGCCAGGGTATCACATAATCTCAATTGCTTTAATTGTTAGGCTTTGGTTTACAGCCCTCAGCAGACATCTACTCTGGGTTCCCATGATTCCAGACAGTGTCCACTTCCCTTCAAATACTGTCCCCTCCTCCCCTTACCCTGTCTTGCCTAACTCCTAATGTGAATGCAGACGTGGAGAAAGAGAATTTGCCTTTTTTTTTTTTTTTTTTTTAACCTAGCACAAGTGGAGTCACATCTGGATTCCAGCATCTCAGGAGCTGCTTTCCCCTGATGCCAGCCAATATCTTCTGTGTGTCTGGCATTTGTGTGTGGAAAAAGCCTAACACTCCTTAAAGAGGTAGAACAGAAAATGGTTTTAGTGGGAGAAATCTCCATTGCTCTGTTCTCTGGCTCTTCAGTTCCCACACAGCTCCCCTGGCCTTTAGACACTTCCAGATACAACCCATTCTCACAGTTGCTGGGTCTTCCTTTTTATCAGGTAGATGTAATTATCCTCGTAGCTGTCCTTGTGCTCTTGAAATTTGTAGTCTGAATTTTAGACCTTACAAACCTACGAACTGTGCTTGCATTTGTTCCCAAGATTCATTAAATCAGGTTTGGGTTTTCAAAAATCTGTTTCTGTCATTTAGAAGGAAATCCTAAAAAGTTAGGAATCAAGCTAAAATCCTCGGTTGCTAAAATCCTGTGTTGAGTCTTGAAGCTGAATATAAGTTTATTTTTGTAGGTGGTAGACAGAACCATACAGGGACAGTTGCTGCCAGAGGTGCCACCCTTTACCAGAATCTGCTGCCCCCATCACACTCCTTTCTGCTTTCTCACCTTACCTACACAAACACACACATCCAACTTCTCAGAGTCCTTGCGCATCTTCTGCCCCCGTGGGCCCTCATCCCCAGCAGCTCCAGCACTGCCAAACTAGCAGGTACCAGGAATGCATCCTTCGAAGCCCTTCTTGCCCAACTCTCCCGCTCCAGTGCTGAAGATACTTCTGCTTGCTGCCTTCACACAGGCAGATATGCACACCATACTAGCACTTGCAACCTACTTTTCACTCATCTTTTCTTTTTTATCTGCAGCTTTCTCCACAACTTTGCCCTTAATGAAATCCATCAGACCCAGTGCAAGAACATAAAATCCCGTTTAGGACTTCAAATAGGTTGAAAACACTACTTAGTACTTTGAAAATAATGCCTAATACTGATCCACAGAACTGACCTATGGCACATATAACGAATTCATGCTCTTACTTTTTCATTGTGAAATATGACTCCAATAACACCTTTAAATCCAGAATGTTTATACAGCTTAAAATTACTTTGTGTGCTGCACCAAATACACAGCCTGGATTGGAATTGGTTATCATTCTTTCACTCCTTTCAGAGGAACAGAATAATACTGAAAGTCCTTGCCACTGCAATCATCTCTGGAATGAGGGAATATTGTAGGACTTCTTTTCTGACAGTAAACACCAATTTATGTGAAAACAGAAAACTAGCCTGATTATAAGAAGATTTAGCAATAATCTTTTTGCTGACAGAGTTTTTATCTCTGATACACTATTTGCAATAAATCAAATCCCAGCTTAGAAGACATAATCTTTTAAGATATTCACATGTCAAATGATAATCAATCAGAATGAATATTTTGTATAAGCCGTAGTTTTTCTAAGAGAAATGTCAATTTTTATTTTTAGCAGCAATTCATCTGGCACTGATATTGTAAACTTCATATAACAGATTCTGATAATTTCATCATTAGCCACTCAGGTTAGAAATGGAATATTAAATAGGTGATTACTAATAATATTTCTATTCTATTAAAGTGTTTTCTTATGTTGATTACAAGTTTGACTGACACTTATGGAAATCAAAACTTTTATATTGCCCTGCAAATCCAGCATTTGTCCGTCTTGTTACAAAAATGTCTCACAAAGCTGATAGTGAGACAGCTTCTGAAGAGAATGATTTATAACTTGATCAATAGCCTATGCAGTTAATGGAGCTTTTCCTTGATGCTGGCCTGGGATCAGATCGTGAAATGCAGAAGCCTGAAAGTGGCTATTTAATGTGAGTAACTCTTCAGTCACTAGAAACTAGAGAAAGCTCAGCATATCGATATACCAGTGGGCTAAGTATAACATGCTCTAAAAACACCTTTCTTCTTCTGTTTACGGATAGTAAACAGAAAAAAAGATGATTAAAACAAGAAGAGTGGAGAGGATATTATTCCTCTCCGTATTTTGTAAGTAAGTTCTGCTGAATGCATATGTAACAGGTTTCATTCTTATGCTTTGCCTTGTGGAGGCAAATGCTGAGTGTCCTTAGTATAGCCCCTTACTGCTGAGAGAGAGATTAGAAATAAAGCAACTTTACTTTGTGGTAAGAGCAAAAATAAAAAAGAAAATAGGCAGTGGAAGACTTGGAGGCAGGTCTTCACCTGCATTTTTTTCTTAAGGGAAAACTTCAGTAGGCAGCCATTTTTCCCCCCCAAAAAATCCAGTTGTCCTCATTAAAAGGCCTCAGGTTGTCCTTTTTAAAGATTTTTGTATTGTATAGAAAAAAATACACAGTCTTTTTCCATTAGGTTTTTCTTCAACTGAGGTTTTTATCTGATAGTTCCATATTTTGGAAGTTTTGTATATGTCTAACTTTAAGAGGTTCTTGAATTAATGTCCTCATTCACTTATCCATTGGCAATGTTGTGTTTGTCGCTCCTCTTTGTACATCGAGACCTGATCTGCTGCTCCCTTCTGCTGGAGCTACATCACTTTACATTCCAGGATAATTCACTGGGACAGGAGGACGATAGGGTTGACTCTTTCTCCGGTAGACACAACCTGGAGCTTGGGGCTGTTGACCTAAGCTCTCCTCTGAGCTTGAAAGAGTGATTGAATATTTAATAGCAATACCAAGAACTAGGTGAACCCCCAGAATTTAGCATGAAGGCTAGCCAAATCACTCACTTGAGAGGTAGGGACTTCAGTCTCACATGTCCTGGTGCTTTAACCAGTGGGCCACAAGGTAAAAAGCAGAAGGCTGCTGTTGCTTCCATGTTTTGCTGGGAAAAAGATTTTGGTTCCTTACTTCAGAAGAACAGAGTTGTGAATTCTTCATAGCAACATAGGCTTTCCTAGCAGCCACTTCTCCTCACCTGCACTTTTTCCTGCCCAGCTTAGACGACACCATGGTAAGCTGCTGGCTTTCCTGGATTCATTCTGAAATGCCCAGCTCCCACACTTGCTGCAGAGAGCCATGGCAAAATTGGGTCTGTGGGGATGATTGTGTGGCCAGGGATTGCCAAGTGAGAAGTTGCACTGTTGTGTGCATGATACCCAGGCCCATAGAGGTACAACCCATGGTCTACTGGACTATGTTTATAAAGGCAATAAGTAGCATGCTGTCTGTGGTGGCAAAAGCAACAGGGAAAAAGGGAAGTATTTCCATAGAAGAGGCACCATGGCTGCAGTCAGAATGGGTTTACAATTGTCTTTAATACACAAGATACAAAGCAGAATTTGGCTGATAAATTGTATTTACTTCTAAAAAGGTACACCATGTAGACAGAGTATTTTGACTCAAATTGCAAAACATATCTTGAAATTTTCTGACCTACAATGCAGATCGATGATAAAATTTCTGGTATTAATATCATCATAATGGGGGTGGAAAGACATTATATAAGAACTGTGAGCCTCTCTGCATTTATACAGCTGAGAACAACTTTCAAGACTCTTGCTATTCCAGCACCTCTGGCTTTTGTTCCTACTTCTGTGTCATTACACCACTGTATTGGTAATTTATGGTTGGCTCAATCAAAAGTTTTATACTAACGTAAACTGTGAAGGTTTGGTCTTTGCCCAGGGTTGCTGCAATGTTATCTAAAAGTCTTTCACAAGCAGCAACTGTACTTAATTTAAAACTCACAGTATTGCATAGGTTATTTTATATTTTATTCGCTGCTGAATCTACAATCTTAATGAGAATTTTAAGATACAGAATGGGATGGCTATTCATATGTCGCAGAAAGGTGCGAAGTGTCTTTTTAGATTTTAATTTGCCATACCTTAGAAAAAAGTGCAGCACAGATTAGTTATGTGCTAGTAAGATCTCTCTGAATTTAGCCTTTACTCTTTCACATTGGGGTGATGTTTCGAGATTTCTTCCATGCGGTCATTGAGGCTCTTTGCCTCTAGGACCCTTTTCTGCAGTTAATATTCACAACATTCAGGTCTTATTCATAATAATAACAACAGCTCCATTTCAGTCAACACCTTCTGCTTCCTAGTTACACTGGCAAGAATCAAAATCTCTTCAATGATTAGTTGCCTGATGCTGGATTTATCCACCGCCTACTGAAGCCAACATGTGTCTTACCATTACCTGCCAGATAGTCTGGCAAGTATGAGCTATGCTGTCAGATAGCTAAGGAAACGGTACAGTACAAGAATAAGTGTTTAGCAAGTTTCCAAACCTTCCAGCAAATGCAACCAAAGTAATAATATAGGAAAACATGAGAGAGCATTCCGGAAATGTAAGGAAGCCTGCCATGACCAGGGCTACAACAGCATCACACAGAGAACCAGAAGTGAACCCTTGGCACTTTCGTGTGATGGTTTGGCAGTGACAGAAATCTGGGCTGGCATCAGTCATGTGTTTACAAAATAATTTTGGCAGAAGACACCAAATAGACTATCACTCATTATATTTGAGAAAGTTAGTCATATTCAACTTGAGACAAACTGAAGGTGTGGACCAGAGATTTATTGCTTCATAGAAGTAAAATATATAATCCCAAGAATCCAGGAAGGTGGTATTAGGACAAGGATCTCAAAACACTCAAGTGACTTTTACTAAGTTCTGCCAATGTTCTTGTGCTTCTGAACAGACGAATCCTCTTGAACATTGCCTTCTCGTATGAGCCTTGCAAGTGAGTCTGTCTAGTCTTTTATACCTTGTTATGTAAATCAGTGGTAGAACTATAATAGTAGACCATATCCTTATATAGGATAATTCTGCATGATAGTAGGGCGTTCTTGTCAGCCTCTCTTTCAAAACCTTTTGCTGTTTCTCAGAATTTACCATCTTGTATTTATCCTCAGTCAAGAGGAAAATTAAAATTGTCATTCTGACATGACCCCTAAAGACTGGCATTTGGAAGACTACATTTAGCCATGTTGAAGATCTAGGTTGCTCCCCAATGCAAGGGTTTCACAACACTATCTACATTATCTTTCTTTAATGGAAACAATCCACAGCTATTCCTGATATAGCTGCTTTAAGTGTCTGCAACTGCAGTAAGTTCCCTTTAGCTTGTACAAATATTTCAAGTCTGTCTTGGACCTGGGGACACCCCCTCTCCAGCACCCCTTCCCCCCCACCCGAACAAAACAAGGTACGGCGTTGTGCCAAAGGAGAACAGCTTATTTTTAGATAAGTACAAAATACAGATTTTCATCTGAGAAGTGCAGAACCACCACCCACATTCTAATTCAAGTTGGTGCCAAAGTTAATTGCAGACCTCCTACAAGTAGGAGCAGTTAGAGTGAAAAAAAATCTGAAGAGTTTTCTCTCCACAGCTTCTGGCATGTCTTTTGCATACTATGAACAGTGTGCCAAATTATTCCTTCAGTACTATTGGTTCAAAACAGAAATTTTCTTAGAATAATGGAGTAGGAAAATCACAGAAGAATTGTAAAGCAGCTTGAAGACAAAAGAATAAGCATCTTATACATTGTTCACTAGATGCAGGTTGCTATGAAGCACATAAAGATGTTAATAGTGTATTGAAATTCCCATACATCTTCCTGCTGTAGTTGGACACTTGTCAAAATAATACAAATCTTTAGGCAAAGCTGAAGCCAAACTTGCAGTTCATAGTTTTAATGTGTCTTGGTCCACTTTGGTTTGAATTTCTCTTCATCTAGTCAATTTTTTTATGAGGACACCCCCCAGAAAAAAAAATGCTTTTAAAGATATGTCTATTAATATAAAACATTGATTTAAATGTCTATTGTAGTAACTCCAATTTACACTCTCCCATTCCAAACTCTCTATTTTATCCTTATTTTTCTGTTCCTCCACTGAGACCATGTCTGTCTGTTTTTCTAAATGTTTCCTTTGAAAAGAGGAAAACTTAGTAAATGTTGCCAGTGTTAACATAATAGATAAAGAGCAAAGCACATTCAAATGTGAAGAAAACCTTGTTGGAGCTTATTCTTACATATATGAATAGAGAGATTAATTTCTAAGGACACATCCTGAAAAAACTGAGTCCTCGAACAGATTTCCACAGTGCCTGCAAGGATCCCCTCAGCAAACTCTGAACTTCAGGACACTTCTGGCTTACACACCTGGAATTATTATTTTTTTTTAACTGAAGCTGCCTCCAGGCTGTGTCTGCTCTTGGGACAGGCATCATCAGAAACCTTCAAGGAGCAATCCTGGGCTATCTTTTCCACCTGAAGTCAGCAGAAACATTGAAGCAGGAAAGCTGCATGGTGTGGTGGGACCATCCCCTCTGCAATGAAATGCATCCTTGAAGAGCACTCTCAATACTGGGCTGACAAAACCTCCCTCCATCACCCTCAGGGAACACTAGCAAGGGTGCAGAGCTGACCTTTAGCTTCCTCTAGCAGCAAATAAAGTAGCTGGAAGCTGTTTTGGTCTTGACATTCTACGCTGCAACTTACAGGTGTAGAAAGTTTGGTTTCAGCTGTGTCATGTGAGATAACAGAAGCCCCTTTAGCTCAGCAGTAGGCTCATTTCAGGCCAAGGCCCATTGTAAACGGTGCTTAATCCCATCCTCGAAAATCATGTGTTTAAAAATCAGTCATGGTGAGATGTGCAGAGAGCAGGATTACAGAATGCTAATAAATGCCCTATCATCTAGGAATGGAGGATTTCTTAAAACATAAACCAAAGTTTTCCCTTTATCACAACCTTAAAATAAAACTGTACCTTAAACGGATTTAATTTCTTTTTGCAAAACCTGACAATTTTATGGCAAAAAAACTTCTTAGGACAGGGGAACTCCAGAGAAGTTCAGACACTACAGCAAACAATACATTTTTCATTGCTCCTGTTTTTGGTAACTTCTGATTTTCTTCGATATTGAACTGCCAATATACCCCTTTCTTGCCCTATACTCAAAACCATTTCAAAAATATGAGCAGGGCTAGCAGTTATTCTCAGTTGTCCTGAGGAAAGAAGAATTTACTCTTGTAGTTTTATCTGAGATTGAACCAACAATAACGTCCTGAAACAGTTTCAATCATACTAATACCATATTAATCATTTCATTATAAGGTAATTTGTGAACGTTTTTTTGTAGTTCCCAAATTCATACATAAATGCCCATTTTCCTCCACTGCTTCCCCATATGTTTAACAAATTGACAAGACAAAAATCAGAACTCAAGCGTTGCAACTTCTGGAAGTAATAATTTCTTGAACAACTTTGTAAACATAACTTTGCATACTTAAGGAAAATCAGTGTTTCTACTGCTGAAAAAAAAAAAAAGAATTTTGAAGACTGCAGTCCACCGTTTTCCTGAAGTAACATCTCTTTGATTGTAAGATTTTTGTACAACCCTATAGTTAGTATTTGGAAGTGTTTTTTTAGTACTGATTCTGGCTCAGAAAAAAGGACAGAAAATAAATTTATTGTTTGCTTATTGTAAGCTTCAAGCTAATACCATAAAGTAGATGTAAGACACTGTTATAATTTTCAGCTTTTCTTCAGAAAGCTATTCTGAAAGACAGTGACAATGAAATAACTTTAGCATTATGTATTTCAGAAATGCCTTCATCTCATATTATCCCATCTGAATTTCTGTAAGTAAAGAAGGCCATAAGTCATTCCAGAGTAGAATTGAGTATGAAAATGAAAAGAATAATGTTGAAGATTTTTTCATTGCATTCGTGTTTTTGATTCATGTAGTTCATAAATCTTTGAGTACATTAACACTTGGGTTTGTCATTTTTGTTACTTTGGTTTTGCTTTGTTCTTAAAGCCATTTGTTATTCTCCCATTTAGGAAAGCTCTCATCCAGTTAAAGCACAGAGAATGAAGTTTTGGTCGATAGATCATAAAGGGCTTTTTAATAATTGTATTGTTGAATTATTTATTGAAGCTATTCAACAAATACTAAACAAATAACCACAAATCCATTTGTCAACACTCAAGGTCAGTTTGAGAATGATATGTTAATCAAAAAGGGGATGAAGTCTTCTTTAGGCCATTATGTTTCTTAATTACAATCTTAAAATTTTAATCATGGGATGGGGTTCAACAAAAATACAGTTTATGGCTCCTGGTATTGGATCAAAACCACCACAAACACACTGTAAATAGTAGCAATCACTTATAATCTCACTATACTGGTTTAGATGCGGTCAAAAATGGGTTATCTCTGCTTTGACCAGTTTTATGCCATTTCCACTCCAAAATGTCAAAGCCAGCTTGCCTTTCTACACCTAGCCTTCAGTCCTCTTTGCTTCTTTCTTTTTTTCCTTCTCACTTCTTTGTCCCAAAGACCATTTTCTCTCAGTACTACTGTCCTTCCATTAATGCAGGTTTGGGGCTTTGCTTTTACTTTCACTTGAACACATGCTGGAATAAGACCTTTATTCTTCTTTGACCATTTGCCACAGACCTCTTGCCTTGTTCTTGGCTATTGTTTTTTTTTTTAGCTCAGACCTTGCCATTCTTTC
>NW_009212344.1:16386-38760 GCF_000690835.1 Fulmarus glacialis
CACATACGGCTTATTGCAACTTTTCTACAGAAATAATCCAACATGGAGATCCAGGGAGCTGGAGCAATGCAGGACCAGGACTCTGAGGAAGGTGTCAAAGAAAGCTCATTAATGAACTATTAATGAAAGATTCCCAACATTAGTGTTTGGAATAAGGATTCATATGACGATGAGAAAATAGTTCTGGAATGCAACAGTGTCGAGAATTCCCTTTTGTAAAAACCTAATTCTACTATTCTAAGGAGAAAGAGGGATTCACAGATCATTAGCAGATCTTCATGAGAGCAGGGACAATTGCAGAGATTGAGTAAGTTCCCAGGAATCAAGTCTCTGTAAAGATCAATTCATTTCAGTATTTCAGGAACAACAGGATCAACAGACTGCCCTCTCCTTTATGTCCCTCTTCCACACGGTAATGCCAACCAAGAACCTCAGGAATAACAGATGTCGCCTTTTGAATCACATAGGTGGCTGTTGTCTCTCTAGATACAGTCTGCTTGCACTCTGCAGTCAACAGAGTGATGGTAGTCAAGTGTTGCCAGCTTCAAACTCAGCAATGCAGATCTCTTTCCATACTTGGTAGTACATTCCCCTTGGCCATCTGCTACATCAAATAAGAGTTAAGGTCAGCATTGATCTTCATGAATGTTGCCTTCTCCTGCCTGAATTTCCTCCTGCTCTGATGGTTGTTATTCCCACATATTGTAGGATAGCAGTTCAATTCCTTTCCCTCTAGACTGACTCTCATCTCCGCTGGATTCCCTGCCCTGTGCAACATCCATGGTGCATTGGACCGTCATGCACTCGCTCTCTTGTGCCATATATGGGCCATACAGAAACTTGAAATATTTTTGTCACCCCTTCAACTGCAAGCATGAATAATGTTGCATGATATGTACGTGCAGGGCAGGAAACAAAGGGTGTTACTCCTGCAGTGGCAGCTTCACACAGTAGTGGCATGGCATACAGCGGTCTATGAGACTGTTTCTGTTTTGAAGTCTCAATCTCAAGGCTGTCTCTCTTCTGCTTTTCTTCCTCCACCTTGGGTTGATTCCACAGTGCACAAAGCTGTTATTGGTAATGATTTAGCAAACCACAGCACACGGAATCTCTTAGACCCATTTTTGATTCATAGTGAATTTTTATCTTGAGAAAAACAGCTCAGTGGCTTTTGCACTGGAGGTAATGCAAAATTACAGGATTGTGTTAACTTTGAAAGGATTTATGGACATGGACAAAGAGATTCCCTCTACCTTAGAGAGAATTTCTGCTGTAGAAGGAAAAGATAGACAAAAGCAGAGCAAAGTAAATTTTGCACAAGATCATGAATTGTTCATCAAAGTGAGAAGCAACAGTGAAATGAGTTGCCCGTAAACGCAAGTAGTCAACAAAGCCAGAAATTGACTGTAGCTTTAGTGATCCCTATTTGTGTACCAGGTTTATTCCAAAAGCAATCAGAAGACATCCTAGTGAGGAGTTAAGATTCAGTCTGGTATTATGCATCATGAAAGGCTTTCCCTCTTCCAATGTAGAAGTTCTCTTTTTCTTGTTTACCTTTCCTGTCCCCAGTCCTCTTCTGCTGGGGGACTGTGATCATGGGGTTACTGATTTTCTGAATCAGAACTGACTCAAACTCACAGTTTGACAACAGATAAAAATAGCAGTATTTCAACCTGATTTGCTTTCCTCGGGGTACTTTGTTTTTCCCCCTTGCCTGCCCTGTTCCCCACCACTTCATATTATGAGACATCCAGTTATCAACACTGGATATTTAAATCACTTTCTATCAAAAAGAGAAAAGCAAACCTATTTTTAAAGGGTTGCATTAGAAAGTGAAGTTTCAAAGGTTTTCTTCCCTCGTCTTTTTCTTTTTTTCTTTTTTTTTTTTTTTAAATTTTTGTCTTCTGGTACCTACAGCTTTTCATGCTGTAAAATCAATTTGTCAAACTGCTTAAGAGGTAGATCGTCTTGTATGTTCATACTGCTTCTAGGGACCTTAGTGGAAGGTGGTCTATGGATAGATATATGTTATAGGAAGATCACTAAAATCAGGCAAACAAGAAGAAACAGAGATTGGGAACATGTTCTCTCTTCCCTTGAATCTAGTGTGGTAACTTGCATCAGTTTAAAGGGAATGCAAAGACAACAGCCAATCAGTATGTAATATTTAAAATTATTTTACCAAAGTTTATATGACTTCATAAGAAGGCAAGAGAACATTCTAACTATATATGATTAAATGTACTAACTTCCTACTATAGAAGTATTTACACCATTTTTTTACAGCAAAAACTGAACGTGAAATGATCTACATAATTGGAGACTGAAGGAAGAGACAGGGAGAGAAAAGATTTACTTGTTCAACTGCAATATATAAACTTTGAGATTTGCATCTAGTTCCAGTTAAATATGTTTAAAGAAAAGAGAGAAAAAAACCCCAAACCCAGGAAAACCTCTTTATAGCAGTATCTGTGGAATTAAATGCATACTGTTTTTATTGATGATAAAACACAGTTTTCTCCCTCTGCAATTCCATGTAAATGTAGCCTCAAGCATTAGTATTACAGGTTCTCTGATGATTTCCATCTTTGATTTTCCAATTCAGAGTTTTTACTAAGTTGACAACCTTAACATTAATAACAAAAACCGTCAGTTTTATTGACAAATATGTTCAGCCACACAAACATCATTAAAACTTGATATAATCTTATAATGCAAATGCTTAAGCACCTGGAAATATTTTCATGAAATACTGACTTAATGGTAAGTGAAGTGTTGAGAAGATATCTAGCCCTCCGCTGCCTTTTGCTTTAAATATGTAATCCAACAATGTAAATCATACACAGGCCTGCCCTGACATTTATAAGAATACATTCCAGTCTCCTGCTTGTCCATTTAAGTAGCTAAATTCTAAGCAGTTTTGGTCGGTTAAATATTCTGTTTAACATTTTGTTTTATGCTTCCAAAAGATTTCACTCCGTAAATAAAACAAGAAAGAGTTGCAATAATACAAAATTGTGGAAATAGATTTATATTGAAATAAATCATTTTGAGGAAGAGGGCTAGCTAAGTTTAAAATGTCCTCACTCCACCTGTGTGAGGTCACCCTGTGAGTTAAGGCACACAAGGAAGTGCTTGTACCTTAGAGTTAATAAATCCAGCATGACAGCTTTCCAGGGAAAATACCTTGTCTCATTCTGTGTTTAAAGATTTTGTGGGCCCAGTCCAGGTTCCCTCTGGTCAGGAGATCACACTGAAGGAGAAATGTAAAAATGCCCTGTAGATCCAGGAGGAGAGAAATCCTCTCTTCCAGGTCATATTATTCTCCAAACTTAATTAACCTAAAAGCATGCCTCATTTGGTGATTTTGCCTCATTACTGTTCACAGTTCATTAACAAATTCATTAAACAATCTTAAAAGTTTCCAAGAGAAGACAGAGCTGGGAAGTGATGAGAAACTGGAAGCTCGGATCAGGGTCTAGAACTGGTTGGGACAAGAGCGCTAATACCCAGGGAGACACGAAGTGGGAAAGATGGGACTAGAAGCCTGTGAGAGGAGGAAAATGAAAACCAGAGAAGGAGTTGGACAAGAAAACTTCTGTGGTTGGAAATGGAGCCATGCAGCGCAGGAAAGACTGGGGCACAGGGAAGAAGGGAGATGGCAGGGGTGAGGAGGCTGGGACTGGAATGAGAAGCTGGTGAAATGCTGGAGCTGATTGCATAGAACAGCTGGAAAGTCAGAGCTGTGAATGAGAAAAGACTTTGGAGAGAGGCAGAATATATTAAGCTTGGTGGAAAGACTACATTGCTGTTCAGAGCCTGGAAGGGAGTCCAAGACCCTCAGATCTCACCAATTCTCCACTGGCAAAAAAATGCTTATGAACCAATGGCAAAATGTCTGTGTTTTGTCCTTTTCTGGAATTGGGTGCTAAACGATCATAGACAGTATCAGTCACTGAGCTCAGGTATCCATAGGGCTGCAGGATGGCCTGCAAATAAAGTAAGGAAAGAAAATGTTCAGAGGAACCTTTTTTCAACTGGGAAGTGGATAGATTCAATAGAGGCCATTAAATCTAGCAAAACTTTGGATGAAAATCAAGAAATGAGGCTGCTTATTTTATCACAAACAAGCAAACAAACAAACAACCTTCTAAATGCAAGAACCACAAAGCTTTGACCATTTGGGCTTTTGTCATTCATTGCTGTCTGGAAGGAACTGCCAAAAATGTAATATTCCCTGTTGGCAGGGCTTCAGGCTTTGTGAGACTTGATAGGCTCCTGCAGGGAAAATCAAGGCAATCTGCATTAACAACGCACTGCTCTGTACTGAAAGACCTTTGCAGAACACGGGGAACAAAAGGAAGGTTTCAGCTCTTAGCATTGTAGTCTGGTGGTTTTGACATGAACCTGTTTAAAGAATTACCCTATACAATCACTGCGAGAGAACCTGAAGAGTCCCATTTAGCAGGACAGGCTAATATAAGAGAATGGCACTTTTCTTCAAAAAAAGTCTTACAAGGAAAAAGATGTACAGCCAACAACTAAAAAGAGAACATGCCAGATTTAGAGCTTTAGATTTAGTTTTAGATTTAGATTTAGAGCTGCCCTTGCTTATATCCATCCAAGTCTTTTATTGTATTAGAAATATCGTAGATTAGAAGCTCCAGATCCAGGATTGCCTGTCTGTAGTAAGGAATAATACTGACTGTCTTGGCCTCCCCCTCACCTTTTTTCTTTTCAAATCTGAATTATTATGGGGTTGTATAGAAATCCATTCGAGGATGGAGTAGATCTAAGAATATCAGCTATTGCTGAAGTTCATTACTATAACGTTGAGAGGGTGGGATGGCAAGGAACAATATATATACCAAGTTTAACCAAATCATAATATTACAATCTTAAGCTGCTAACTTCATATATTGCTTCAGTCCTAAGAGTTATCTTTTATGTTTATGGATTTTCACATCTATGGAACTGTATCAGAAATGTTTTTATAATACTGTCTACTGCATCAAATCATGCAGGTCTTGATTAAAATGACTTAAAATTAATAATTCATGGACAGTATCATGAAAGATATCATGAGACTAGGAAGATATTTCTGAGTGCTCATGGGAACTAATTATGTTTGCCATTTTTGATGGAGACATGTATGTTATCTTGCAAGAGTATAGGTCACTCTGGCTGGTATTTAGACAACAGCATTATTCATCAGTCCCCTGGCTTCATCAAAAAGCTGTGTTTAATGATTATTTTAAAGAACAAATTGCATTTTCTGACTTTAAAATTCAATATATAGAAAACTCTTGAAGTGATAATTTCCAAAGCAATTCGTAGACTAAGAGGGAGTATGCTAGAGAAAAAAAAAGTGTGTTGAGATGGAGCTCAACAGCATATATCTCTTTGCTTAGAGTAGGAAAAGTCATAATAAGGAAAGAATGAAACAGAAATGAAGACTGCCTGAGGATAGGTAGCTCCATCCGAAATAAACCAGGTAGAACAAGGTTGATTCAAGGAGAAAAGCATGGAGGAAATGTTTAGAGGTTTCATATCTGAATTGATTTGAAGATATTCTCAGAATAAGAAGGGATTTGGTTTGGGTTTTCTTTTCAGTATTGTGGTTATTTAAATGTGCTGTTTCCAAAATAGCCAAAGCAATTAATTTATGTCAATCATTAATTACAGTACTTGCCAAAAATAACAGTTTAAATCAAAGCAGGTTACGAATTGTACTAAGAAATCTTTAACCAGTGGAACAACTTTCTTCTTTTTTTCTAGGGTAATCTTTCTGAAAGTTCTGAAAATAAAAAGCTCCAAGGCTGCAGTTTTGTTTGCTAAAATTCAGTTCTGAATACATTTTTACAGATGACCCATGCATCCCTAAAAACTCTGGGAAATGCTGACCAAATGTGGCTACACATAAAAAAATAAAAACTCAAGGCAGTGCTCATAGGTGATCTGTCATTTTCAGTTTGGTATATATCAGTATTGTTGCCCTTGTCCTAAAAATACACTGAAATATTAATGGAAAAGCAACCTACTTGCATCACAAGTGATTCTTCAGGCTCTTCCAAGCACTTCATTTTTAACAGTCTCTCCTATTCATTTTCTGACAGTTTAAGGAGGTTACACTTGCCATTAGCATCTCATTAACATTTTATTTATGTACAAAGACCCAAAGTTTGCCATAACTCATTGGCAGTGCCATAGAAACCTAATTCCAGGGTCTAAGCCATGTAGGGGCTTAGCACAATAGCCTTTTACCTGAGCAGGACACAAGTCTACTGCACACCCTGGTACAAATTGGAGGTAATGCCCAGCAGAGGTCTAAATGTGGAATAAAATTATCAGTAGTCAAGGCTCATATTATGTAGTCAAAGGAAGAACACACTGAGGGAAAACTAATTTTAGTATCCAAATACTCAAGCTGTTTGCCTAAAGTATTAAGTTGTACGTGGAGCATCTTGTCATAGTCAGTCATCAATAAATGAACAGTAATTGATCAGTGGCAACTCCGTTCCAGAAGGCACTTCTCATTCTATAAGGTATAATCTGCACACAGGAATAGGCTCTCTTTGTAAAGAGCAGTAAGAGGGAAAAAAAAAAAAAGAAAAGGAGAAAAAGGAATGGGCACAATGTTTGGTCTTTCCTCAGATTTTTTTTGAAAGCACTTCTTAGTGGAACAAATGTACACAGCAAACTTTACTCTTTGTTGACAGAAACTCCTTGAGCACCAATTTACACAGTGCCAATCTCTACCCTGGTCTAATCTAATGCCCTTCTTAAACATTGCATGTATTGCAAATTGTTGAATTGTCAAAAGCTAGCGTTCAGTAAGCAGGTGCTGTCAGCACAGATCCAACCATAACACTCGGTTACTGCATCCTTTACAGAGTGAAACTTAAGACTAGTCTTCTTCCTTGAGCCGACTCTTCCCCGCAGGTTGATGCCTACTAAGCATCACGAATGTTAATTGTCTTGCTGAGACCTGTGACCAACCTGTGTAAATAAGGAACTTCATTCTCAAGTCTGTCTGGTGGTTTCTAAAATCAATAATGTTATTGGGGAGAAATATGAAAAACTTGTTTATGTTTCTTTCCCAAAGTAGACTGTTGCTCAGGTAGCTCTTAGGCAAAATAAGTCTCAAATGTGATGGCTGTTCTGTATGTGGTCAGGTTTCAAAGCTGTGTATGCTGTTTAATAGGACCCTAACTATTTATGAATTTCCTGAGTTTCCTTCTCACGCGGCTGAATCATGAATGAAACAGACTTGGCCCTTTCAATCAAACATGCATGAAAACCCCTTACAGACATTTGGGAAAAAATATTTTACAGACATTTGGGAAAAAATAACCTTAAATCACACACACTGCTCTTTGCTTCTATATGCTTCTTTGTGCAGACTGGAGAGACAGCCACCAGAGCAGCACAGTCATTAAACAGTTAAAAAATGAATAGATTATTCCATATTTAGCCATTCCCAAATTGTTCTTCTCTTATAAACAGTTGGTTGAAACTGCTGAATTTTCAAAGACTTTATAGTGTTACAGTCAGTTAGAATTCGTCTCATGTTCTCTTTTAATTTGCATATCTGACGTACAGTCCTCTTCACACAGACCCGTGTGAATAGGCGATTAATGGTGATTCATGGGTTGAAGTACAGCAGGACACTCCACTCCCCCCAAAACTCATACATTTTTAGGTAATTGCACGGGTATTTGTAGTTGAGGAAAACTGGAACCTATAAAGTAATAATCAAAGATATTACTATATGCTCTTCAAAAAGTTAACATAGTTGAAAATAAATCCATAGTTTGGTCTGGCTTCATTACACTGAACTAATTTTGTTTGCCAAAAACTAATCAACTTCTGGCATCTGTGAATGTCAATATCTTCCTGCACTATAGTTGCTCTGTCCTACAATTAACTACGAATTGCGAATGAAACATCACCTTCGTGTCACTGAACCACTTATCTTGCTCATCCCTTTCTTCAGAATTTTACAGGAGTCCTTTCTTCTCTCTGCAGTTCTTTGGGGTCACTCTTCCTTTTCCAGATCATACAGGGAAGATGCAGAAAGACATGTAGGCTCTTGCCCAAGAGTGAAGAGAATGTTTAAAAGATGCTACTGAAAGGTACTCGGGGAAAACAGCTCTATTTCTTCATTTGCAACAGGGATAGCACTGGTAGTTTTTCTGTCAGTGAGTAATTTAACAGGACCCCCTTAAAAAATCAGTGTATGTTACACTCCTGTAATTTAAATATTTCACACTGCAGAATATCAGATAAAGAGAATTCATCAATAAGCAAAAGCAATTCCCTAAGACAGCAAGGAAAGTAGTATCAAGAGACTTGGGCTAAATGTCTGATTTTATGTCTTTAACAATTTTAAGCTAACTCTATTGGCAGGTTAAAGCCAAGTTTATTGCCAATTGAACTAAAAGAAGAAAATACTTCTGATAAAAACAGGTGACAGTTTGAGCATGGAGTTCAGAAATGAAAAATACTACTCATAAATAAAGATGAATAGATGAGAAGTAGTTGGATTTGGACAAGATTTAGGCTGGCTTTTTCATTCATCACAAAGGAACTGGGAAGTACTGAACAGACCGACTAGATAATCCAGGAGGGCAGTACACTGAAGAAAGAAGGCTAGTAGGAACAGGAAAAAAGGGAGCAATTATTTAGCACAAAATTAATTTATTAACAGCACATTGCAACAAAGGCACTAGGGGATGTGAAGGAAAAAACATTACATGAATACCAGAGGTACAAGCTAGGGAAATTAATAAAGGCAAGAGTCATGGCTTGTTTATGAATATATATTTGAAAAGGTGATATCAATGAAATTTAAAGAGACAAAATAGTCATTGTTGGGAATGTAAGAAAGACTGATAATAATCCAGTTAGAAAAGCTTGAGTAGGCAAAGAAGAAGCTAAAATAACAATCAGAAGTGGCATTACCTTTTTCCAGCTGTCAAATGTCTTGGAAGTAAATAAATGTGAATGTGTATGGATCAATATTTTTCTTTATTCTACCACATAAAAGAGCAAACAGAATGCAAACTTGCATCTGTTACAGACTACCAAATACCTCTGTAGAAAGACAAAACACATCTAGCTATAATGTGAAGTGAGAAATAGCTGTGCCAGACGGCTTTAATCTGAAAGACTATGCTAGAAAACTCCTTCTGCAAATACTAACATTCCTTGGAATTTCTCGACCTTACCCTTTACAATTTCTTAAATAAAAAAGCATTGTCTCCAGCATGAAGGAATTTGGTGTGAGATAGAAAGTTAGAGTGTAAAAGATAAACTAACTCTTACAGGTTTTTTGAATGTAAGTAATCACTTACTGTTTTTCTGTGTGGAAAATAGAGAACAGAATTTAACAAGGATGTGAAGGTACTTGAATGTGTCCAGAGGAGGGCAACAAAGCTGGTGAAAGGGCTGGAAGGCACGTCCTGTGGGGAGCCACTGAGGACTTTGGGTTTGTCTAGTTTGGAGAAAAGGAGGCCGAGGGGCGACCTCATTGCTCTCCACAGCTTCCTGAGGAGGGGACGTGGAGAGGGAGGTGCTGAGCTCTTCTCCCTGGGATCCAGTGATAGGACACATGGGAATGGTTCAAAGCTGTGCCAGGAGAGATTCAGACTTGACATTAGGAAGCATTTCTTAACTGGGAGGGCGGTCAAACAGTGGAACAGGCTTCCTAGAGAGGTGGTTGATGCCCCAAGCCTATCAGTGTTGAAGAGGCATTTGGACAGTGGCCTTAATAACATGCTTTGACTTGGTCAGATGAAGATGATTGTTGTAGGTCCCTTTCAACTGAGATATTCTATTCTATTCTATTCTATTCTGTTCTGTTCTGTTCTGTTCTGTTCTATAATGTTGCCAGCCGCTTCCCCAGCACAATCTCTTCATTAATTCCTTCTTTACTTAACATACCCTTTGATAACTGGATAACAATAGTTTAAAGAGCTGACCAGAGATCACTACTGCCCATTTGTAACAAGTCCTCAAGAAAGACTTGAGGGGAAATAAAACACTTTTTTTTCTTTTTTTTTCCCTCCCCTCAGTTTAAAAAAACTGTAAATAAAATGACCAAAGTAATTACAGGCTTTTCATCCTGGCATTGGTCTCGAGCAAAGTCATGGAATAGCTGATCCTGGAATAGATTAATACAAATGTAGAAGATAATGTAATTAACACCAATAAACATTCATTCATAGAAACTAACTCCTGTCAAACTACCTCAATACCATTTTCTGAGCTTATACATTTCTGGTGATGTAATGTACACTTGTAAGACATCTGCTTGATGCAGTATGACATTTTGATTAAGAAGCTGTAGTGATAAGAAAATCATTGTGGCACACATCAAATTATTAAATTTTGACTACTGATAAGATTCACAACATAGCTAGAAAAAACATTATTCATCAGGACCTTCTGTTGAGGTGCTGTGTCTTCTGGCTTGATGCTATTTAATACTTTTTGTTAGTGATGGAGAAGCAATCATAACATTAAGACTCATTAAGTTTATAGGTGACAAAGGCTGAGGGAGTGGTCAATAATAGATACGAGTCAGGGTAGAAAGCAATTTGGATAGCTTTGTAGCCTGGATTCAGCTGCCAATAGGCATTTCTGTACTTCAGAACATGTATTCAGGATTGGAGCGTGTATTTAGGATTGAAGCCTATGGATTTTGCTTTCCCAGAATTGGAGACCTGCCATTCTGGGTGCTGCAAGTCTAAAGGCTCTGGGATATTTCTTGTCAATTAATAGTTATTTTAAAATATACTCCTTGTTTGAAGGTACGGCCAAAATACCAAGCACAGATTTTGGATATGTATTCAGAGAAAGATTATTCCCTAGAAGAAGGGTGTTTATATTATCTCTATATGTTATGCTTATGCAGCTGCTATTAAAATAAACCTAGTTCTGATGGCTGCACTTCAAGAGTTATTTTGAAAAGTTTTGGAGTGCACGATAGAGATAGAAGATTTATTAGAGACTGGAAATAATTCCTTGTGTTAAGAGACCATAAGTGTTTATCTTGAAGGATAAAGGGTGGTTGATTACCATCTCTAAATACCTGTGTGAGAAAAAAAGAACTGCTTTGAAAGGGTTCTTCAGTCTAGCAAAGATGTATTAAGACGCAAGGTCTGAGTTGATACTAGATGACTGAAGACTAAGAAAAACCCACCTGTTTTCACAGTGAGAATAACTAAGCATTGAAAGAACTTCAGGTGTTACAGTGTAACTCTATTGCTGGAAATTTTTAAATGAAGATAGGATGTCTTTTTAAAAGATGTTCTACTTTATCCATAACTTTCAGGTTTGCAGCAGTGACTACTTCAGAAAAATCTCATACTATGCAGAAAGTGCAACCAGATAATCACCATAGTGTCTTTCAGAATGCAACATGATCAACGGGGATGGGCTTCCAACAGTGAGATACTATTTAAAGCTTTCAAAAGATTATAAGGGAAATTGGGCCACAAAAGCATATGTCAGGGACAGTTGTGGTGGACTAGATGTCAGTATGGATAGGAAGAAACAGGTTATCCCATTCCACGGTTATATAAAAAATGTCACAGTACAGTCACAATGGTGAGGCCAAACTCATGAACATTTTAACTGAACAAAAAGAATATCAGGTCAAGCAAAATGTTGCTTTTTTTTTTTTTTTTTAAATGTGTAAAATTAAATTCTGAGGAAGAAAAACAGAGCGTTCTATTTGAAAATGTTGAAATAGGATTTTTTGATAGCTAATTGAAAACTATTTCAACTGATTTTGGAATTACAAGCTCACCAAATCCAGTCCTGTGGGACTTCATAACAAACTTCAATACAAAGGGGCCTCCTCCTACAAACAACAGCTCTTGTGAGTAAGAAATTCAGTCCTAGAAATAAATGAGAAGTGATCAGCATTGACAGATGACATAAACCTGGGGGTTCCCAGACGTGATTTGTTGCTTATTAAAAGCAAAATGAATGCAAGAGTCATTAGTTTTGTACATTCTCAGACCTCCTACTGTATTTGGTGCTTTGTGGTGCATTGAGAATGTTCTGTTCAAAAAAACATTGCACAGCTCCCCATCAATAAACCCTCTCAAAAAAAGATTCCTACATAAATGACACTCATTTTCACTCTGATCTTGCATTTACTTTCACTGACATAGGCAGCTATGGTAATTTATTATTGTTTTTACTTCATGTGCTATTGTTCACTTTTATTCTTCAAGCACAAAAGAAAACCTATATATGGTAAATAGCATCACTTCTTAGGAATAGTGAGTAATGAATCATGCATGCTACACCATTTGTATATTGATTTTCTCTCAAATGCAAACGGAGATTATGTGGGTAACTTTTCTACTGTTAAGGCAGAAATTGGTAATCATGGATTGAAGTCTTGCTTATGGTATACATTTTTATTCCCATTATGTGGCTTGATGAAACTGCATTTTTTTGAAGATTTTCCAATATTACTTGTACCTTACAACAGCCAAATTAAAAATCCATTGTTTTCATTAGTACCCCACTTGAAAAAACATACAAAATGATACCTCATGTTGTAAAACAAAAATGTTATTATGCCTAAAGATAATAGGCCCGAACAACCTGAGAGCAATTCTGATGCTCGTAATATCATATAGATGAATAAGATGCTATAACTTCACATAGGTTTTGTTGGAGGAGAGTATTCTATACAGTAGTAGGACTGGGAAGAAAGAATAGGTGTATTTGGCAGGACAGCTTGTATAAATATGTAAACACATAAGTATACAAATAAGGAAAACATTCTTGATTATGGCACCAAACACTTCTTTTTTTTTTTTTTTTTTGCAAAGCTTGTATTTTTAGAGTTAATTTTGAATTTTGGAGGTCAATTGTGTTCATGGATGTTGATCCATCTCCCGAGTACATTCAAAGCACTCCAGACGCTTAACAAAAGATATGGGCTACGGCTATAGACAGTGAAATGATTACGGTGGAATCATTTTGAAAGTTTTTGAAAGTGCCAGTATGGCATATAATGAATTGGTTAGAGCACAAGAAATATTGACTAGTAGGTTTCAAAAGACTATGGGACACAATTAATTTAAATGTTGAAAAAATGGGTCTTTTATTTATTTAATTTCAGTTCTCCATGAAAAGTTCCAGTATACAACCTATGTATGCCAATAATTCTGGGAAAAAATTTATATCTTTGAACAAATTCATTGGTTTTCCAAATTTAATACTAAATGCCAAAAGCAGAGGATGAAGAACTTTATGTGCTGGAAACATAGGCATTAACTTTTAAAAGCAGGCAATAGTTCATTTAACAAAACTGTCATTTTACAAAAATCTTTTGAAAATGCTGCTTGTGTCAAAGAAAATGAAAGTTCACTATCTAAGGAAGAACAAACAGAATAAATGCAAATTGTTTGATGGTGGTGAAAAAAATTGATAGCTTCAAGTAAAAATATGTTCCTCAATATTCTAAAAATATGTTCCTCAATATCCTAAAATATATTCTTCTTGTTATTACACAAGAAAAAAACCCTAACTTAATGGCTTTCAGTTCTGGTAAGTTAGGAAAAAGTCTTGGTCTTACTTGACCTTAAAAAATTTGTTGCCTTCAGACAGCCTGGGATCTGTCTTTGCTTTTCACACTCTAATCTGTCAATATTTGATTTTTATTATGCATGCTTATGAATATGTATATACTTATAATTGAACATGATTTCTACAAGCGCAAACAATGCTTTTGGCATTGGGTTTCTTTTTTTCACTGTATACTGGTATAGTAATTTGTCTATGGGAAACTTAAGCAATGAGTTGGCACTCAAGGTGTGCATGCATTTCTGGAAAGTTTGCTTTTCAAGTGTAAGTGCTAAAAGCCAAATCTGGGCTACACTGTACTTGTACACACATGCATACACACACACAGACACACCCTGATAATGCCAAAGGCAATTATTAATTCAAAAACAGAGATCTTTGGGACACAGAAAGCTTTTTTGTTCTCTGTTTGTTTAATATCTACTATATAAGACCCTTGCCTGTGACTGGGCATTTGATAGCTACTATGGCAAAACATACAAAAATGACACCTCTGAAGACCTGTATGGTTAAACTTCTGTGGTTAAACATGCAGCTTACACAGAAATTATGTATGTAATGAGTGCCTATTACCACCCCAAGAACGCTCAATTTATTTGGGGTGAGGTGCAAGTATGTTTCTCTGCTGTACACATGCTCCCATCCAAGCATGATATCTTGGTTATCTATGTATCACCATGAAGATACCTAAATGCCAGAGCAGCATAGGGGAATATAAGACAAGCCCTTAAGTGACAGCATGACCTCGATCATTTTGTTCTTCCTTTTGGCTTGGAAGCATTTGTCCTAGAGTGCTGTGGAGCAAAGATTGCTCCTGGGAGCGAAAACTGTTGATGCATGCTGTTTGACACATTTTGGAGGAGTCAGAATAAGCCTACAATAAGTCCTTAGCATTTCTTCATTGTTTATAGAGAAGCTGAAGAAGATAAAGGCGTTTTTAATGATACTTTCATGACTGCCATTCCTTCTATATTTCTCTTCAAGAGAAAATTCCATTTTCACCCTTGTCTTTTCTCTTTTAATAATAGCTTCTTTTGGAGTCATAACCACCTGTGAGGGCATTCAGCTATTTCTTTTACCATTTTGCCTAGTTTTGGATTTTCCAAAGTTCAAACCTCCTCCATACCTGGACTGGCTGGAGACCAAGTATCTAGGAAAGTCATGTTAGGATGGGATACCGGCTCTGTAGACAGACAAGCTGCTGAAGTGTTAGTAATAGGCAGTGTACTTTAAGAAATCCTGATCCATTTGTTTTCATTTGAGCAATGCTCATAAGAAGATAGCTTGAACTTCCACTGGGCATATCTCTGAGGAGTTGGGATGATGGCCTTGGATGTGAAAAGGCCTAGTTCACATGACTATTCTGTCTGATTTTGAAGAAAATTTCCACTCTGAGTTAGGCAGGGTTGGGTTTTGTACCACAGTCTCTGTTTCTGCCTGATTCTAAGCTGAAATATTCTTTCCAGATTATGTAAAAACTGGAACCCAAAACCACCTCTTGAACCTGAAACTTGCACGTCCCCAGTTGACACCAGAACTAGCATGATAGCATGCGTCACTTCCAAAAAAAGCTCTGTGGTGACCATTTTGCAAAAACTTCTGTACATACTGATTTTGATGAAAATTTGTTTTTTCAATGGTTTTATTTGTTAACTGTCTGACCAATGTATTCAACAACGGGAGTGGTTGTTTTCAAGTATTACAGTTCTACCCTGATATCAGAGAGAAAAATTGTAAATGAAGGCATTTGTGATGCAAGGACATCATCCTGGATGACTGATAGGCAGTGGCAAAACTGGTAGGAAATTTTCAGCTTACTAAGAAAGCAGAGAAACCTAGTTCAAGAAAGAAAAAAAGGATCTTTGGGAAGCAAAGAATAGAAAACAGATTGGGAGGAAGCGAAGAGTGAATGGGAGGATTAAATAAGGTCTTCTTTTGGCTTCCAAATAAAAATAAAATTTAAAAAAAAAAAAAAGCAAGAAAAGCACTGAAGATTAGAAACATAGTTTGCTCACTATTAAGTAAATTTGATTTATTAAGATAATAAGGAAGATGCCTCAGTGTGTTCTCTGTGGTCTCATTGATCAACAAAGAAATACTTGTGACACACTGTGTGAGTCCACATTCTAATGACTAGGACTTTTTTTCTGTAATCAAACTCTTGTAACAAAATGGATAAACTCTGCCATTCCTCATTATTCTGCAGTTCTAGTGATGGACAATTAGCGTGTAACCTTCACTCACGTGCTGAAGTTGCTCTGTGTATGCATTGCAGTTTTATATTGCAGTCTTTGTAAAGTCATTCTGTCTTTAACTTTTTTCTAAGATAATTGGGATTGTAGTTCTTGTTAATCTCAGAGTATAATGGGAGGATAAATGAAAATGTGTGATAAGATAGTATAGTGTGGTTTGAGTAAATGAATGATTTACAGTATATAATTTTGTATTTTTAAAAGATTTTCTTAAAATAACCAATTGCATTCTGCTCAAACATTTCACCTTTAAGAGAATTGTTCTTGGTGCAGTGTAGGCAAAATTCTAGCAATTCAGTCAACCATGCCCTTAGTCTTCAATAGACAAAGGAAATACGCTCTAAGTTTAGCTGATAAGTTTAGTATTGTTCATTAAAAGCCACAACAGTTATTCCTTTAAAAATCATTATTTTTCTAAATAGTGTCCTACTTTCAAACTGAAAAGTTAAACTGATATAAGTCCTATGGGTCACAGACAGCAGTCATCTTGGTTTCATGGGAAGCATTGCTACACTATTCCTATTACTCCAGATTTGCTGCCTCAAGATGCATCTCTTGTTCTCATTTACAGAAAACTGGTCGGCCACTATTTTGCCTCAAGGTAATTTTCATTATTTCAGTGAATTGATGGTCTGATGGCTCAGTTAAAAGTTAGTTTGCCTTCCTGGGAAATTATTGAAGCCGTTAAAAAGTGGAATTCCTCTCTGAGTTTCAAAGTGAAGTTTTTTGGTATTAGCTATTCCAGTGCTCCCTAGCTAGGCAATCACCATGTGATTACTTTTAAACCAAGTACACTGATTTAATGATATGCAGTTTGGAAGGAGGTTTTTCCCATCTTGTCTGCACTGCAGGGCTTTGTCGCACAATCAACCCCAGCTCCTCTCTAGCAGTGGCAGTAATGGCAGGTGGAGCTCTGAAGGCTGTCGAAGGAGCAAGGAGGCACTGAGCAGAGTGCTTGAAAGCTTTTTCTCTCCTTTGAGTTGCTCATGCCTGCAGGAAATATAGAATGTATTGTAGGTCAGGTTTTTTAGAAGAGAGGAGAGTTTCTTTGTACAAATTATTTTGTGTATAGAGAAAGTCAGAAATATATGCACCGTGGTTACATGTTTTAAGCTGCAGACAAGTGCTTTTAGATACATAGAGAATAATTACTTCTGGAAGGACTAATTTAGACTATACTGTTAATAATAATAATGCAGTTTGGAGTAGTGCATCGAGGAAAGTAGACATAGTACATACATGCTGGCTTTTCTGTATGCAAAGAGAAAATTCAGGAGTCTGAGCAGAAGTTGATGTGGCTGAGGACAGAAGAACTGATGTAGTAATTTAGTTGAAAATTGTAATTTACTGTAGCTATTAAAAAAAAAACATTACATCCAGTACATGATGTACAGAAACATACTTGCCTTTGACAGCAGTCACAACATTGGTGGTTCCAGTTGAGGTTCTGCATTTCAGCAGCGGCGATTCACTAAGCATTGTCATTATTCATTGTCTCTAAGCTGTGTCCTCCCTAATCATGGTTAGAGTATTGTAGGAGAACCAGCAAATTCTCCTCTTACTTCCACTTTGCATCACTAATTCCACTGAACGAAATTGTTCTCCTAATCTTTTGGTATATTACCTGACACATGTTCCCGTAAGTTAGGGTATAGCACAGAAGGTACAGTATATAAGTCTGTATGCACAGCTGCTGCCTGTATGACTAGGTCTGCCTTCTTCATAGTGAGAATTTTTGCATGGATTGCAGAAGAGAAAACAGGTTAGTGGATAAATGAATGCAGCCAATCATTGTCCTAGGATTTCATTTTCACTGGATGCTTGTTAGGCGTCTATGGGTCTTTGTTGGATACTTGGAAATTTGCAGCCTCTTGTAAAATTCCACTGAGTCACGGTTCCTTTATTTAGCTTGCTGGAAGGATGTTCTGCAGAGAAGGGGTATCTTGACAGGTTTTTAATTGTGATAAAGAGAAGTTGAATAGTTCTGTCGTAATAAAGAGCAGGGGAGGGAAGGAAGGAAGGAAGGAAGGAAGCAAGGAAAGAAGGAAAGAAGGAAGGAAGCCAGCCAGCCAGCCAGCCAGCAAAGGAGCAAGCAGAGGAGGAGTTGTGCATGTCCTCAAGGGTGAAGGCATCAAGTTTAACCATGAAACAAAGAAGGAAAATAACTAAAATACTCTTTAAAAGCTTAAGAAGGTTATTATATTTAGGTAAAACAACCTTAGCACCCTTACAGAAGTAGCCTGATTTAGCTTTCACCATGGAATCAAGGGGTGTGATTCACTCCTTGGATCATCTGCAAGTGTCTACAATGTCTTTGTCCACATCTGAGCCAATTGCTCTTCTTTTTTAATCACTGGAGAGAAATGGAAATGTTTTGGGCACATTCACCTCCTTCTAAAGTGAACCAGATTAGACAAACCACATACTAAAAGTACCAATTCCTCTTCATTGAGTATAGAAAGGAGGCCACAGTGTGCAGGTTGTCTGTAGAATCTACCTTCTAGATATCTAAAATCAGGTAAAATGAATACTGCCTGAAAGATACTGAATCAGTTTGTGACTGAATGGGATGATGGACTCTCTACATCATTTAATCTCTGCCTCAGTTCCTGTCTGCAAAAAAGTTGAAATGCTCTGTAATTTTCTCCCACTCTCAGTTTATCAGGTTTATTTCAGTAGAAGAGCTTGGAAGCAGGGACTCTGACTTACTAGCCAGTATCTTGCTATCCAGTATCTAGCCCCACTCTCATTTGCTGTGCTGGGTATCACGGTATGCTGATACTATTCAGAGGAGCAAGTGACCTGTGTGTGTACTTGAATCGTGTGTATCGTTGTGCACATGAGAAGTCTGCAGATTGCTTTGCTTCATACCATGCTCAAGTAGCTTATCCATAGACGTGCCATTCTAGATACAATAACTGAGCAAGGGAAAGGTAAAAGCTTGGCACATTTCCTATAGAGTCTTTGATTTCCTTTTTTTGCTCATCCTCCTGCCTTAACAGACAATGTTTGAAACATTATCATAACTTTTTCTCCACGGTTGTTTGGTTGGTTCCTGTCAGTTGAAGCACTGGTTTACAAAGCCTCTGACTCCTTACTCCCATTTCAGCGAAATTACCTCAGTTGCTGTGCTGTAAATCTTTCTTCGGTGAAGCAAACCAGATTAGGGAGTTGATGTAGTCTGAAAATAAGCCAGCAGAACCAATGGTTACTAATCCACATCTGTTCCCTGGTGCCATTCCCTGCACGGAGAAATGTGCTGAAGATTAGTGGAATGAAAATAACCCTTAGGCTGTGAGCAGCCCACAAGGCTCACTATGTCATGATGTACTGCAATACTTCCTACTTGTAACGACAGCGAGGTCTTTCACTAAAACTCTGTCCCATTATGCCAGATACACAAGGCTTCTGAAATGTCTGTCCAACTTCTTGGGGTCACATGCTTTTTACTGCCACAGTACTCATGAAAATATATGTGTTCATCTAACAGAGGCATCATGAAAGCAACCACAGGCTTATCAGCCTTTTCCAAATACATCTATCCCAAAACGATGTACTTAACACATAGAAACTTTTCCTTTTGACTCATTGTTCTAAGTTCCTCTCCCCAAACCCCACCCTCAGATTTTTATTTACCTTTGACTTTGTAGCTTATGGTAGTTCACTCATTTTACAGTGGCCTTACAGAGGTTCTTTGGGTGGAAGTTATTTTTACTGAATTAATTTCTTTTCTATGTAATATTTAGCTATAGTCAAAATATCTACTGTATTAAATGCTTTTGTTCATATGCTCTCTGTTACTAGAAGATTAAGCTTTAATTTGTCTCAACTGTTAATGAACCCATTGTGCCCTTAATTGGGTGAGCTGTCTGTACATTCCTTTGGGGACTAATGCCTCTGTGCTACCAATTTCTTCAGTCTTCTGATGGTTTGCTGCAACAGGACAGACTTACCTACCTATTGCAAATGATGCCTTCTGGAAATATCGTATTCTAGAGAGTCAAGGTTTGTAACAAGAAGCAATATAATTTATTAGGTCAAGTCTGATGTAGTCAGACAAAACACCATAAAAGTTCTCAGGCATATAAACTCTTCTTCACATCTGAAATGGAAGCAACATACTTCAAGCGAAGTACAGAAATTCGTCTCAGTTCGGTTTCATTATTGTTAATCACTGTGACTGTCTGAGAGAAAAGGATAGTTAACATCTACGAAGCTGCAGTAGCTTTATGTTTGTGGTCATGGAGCTATTCAGAAATATCAAGTCTGGAAAGCCAAGATGCCTTTCAAAAATTTACTCATCCAGAATGATTAGTGAGAGCCTCTGCCTTTCCAAAAAGTTCAACATTTCTACAGACCTAAAACTAAAAGAAATTAGAATTGAAACATTTATTTGAATTCTATTTCACATGAGCGTTGCTGCACAGATGCTCTCGAAACACTAAGAAATATTTCATATGCAGTGTTTTTATGAAGCTTAAAAAATTAACAGCTCAATGAACAATCGTCTGTATTTCACCACAATGTCAATTTATTGTCTGTGCTATTGTTGCAGGTGATTATGTAGTCATGACTATATACTTCGACTTAAGTAGAAGAATGGGATACTTTACTATTCAAACATACATTCCCTGTATATTAACAGTTGTTCTTTCCTGGGTATCCTTTTGGATTAAAAAAGATGCCACACCAGCAAGAACAGCATTAGGTAAGTTGTTAATAACTGCCTTTTCTGCTCTCTTTGTGTAGTTTCTACACTATTATTTGAAAATGTCAGCTTTCTTTCAAAGAAACCACTAGCTATATGCTTTGGATTATTGCTACCACATCTTGCAGACCCAGATCTACTTATCACGGAAGCCTCTGGGTTTTTGCCTTTAACAGGGTAATTAAAAGTAAACTACCCTGACCCTTTGGAATGACACTGCCACCTATTTTGCATAATATTCTAGAATTAATGTCTGTCTCCTTGTTCCCAGTATGATATTTTAGTGACATTTCTGAAGAATAAATTAATTGCACTGCTGGCTTCTTTCCCTTCTGAAACTTTCCCCACAGGGCATTATATGTCTTATATATACAGAAAACTGTGGGATATAATAATATTAACTCATGCAAAGTGTTCTAGCTTGCGTGCTTGAAGTTAAGCTCCACACTAGGTGTATAGATATTTTTCATAGATTGTGGAGGTTTATGCTGGTATAGGTTTTCCAGCAGCTCATTAATGTCAGGACCAGCGCGTGCATTTTGGCATTGTGCTTTAGGATACACTTAGAAATGCTGACCGTTTATTCTTATGTCTATAGGAAAACTTGCAGGTTTTGCTAGCATCAAGGGTGTAGGGCTATATACTAGCCAATTACAGGTGTACATCAGAACTAAAGAAAAAACAGTATTTTAGTCCAGACTGTAGTTGCCAGGGCTGCCAACACTAACTGGTTCAGAAATGTACCAGTCTACTAAAAAAGGGGAGGCTGTGTCAAGGTTTACATGTCTGTTTTCAAGCGTGGAGATTATCATTCCCAGCTATTCATTGCTTCCTCCTGCTGGAGTTTGTTACCGTCTCCAGTTAACCGGCTGGAATCTTTAATTCATTTCAATTTGAAAGAACAAATTATTAAAAACTGACCTGCCTGACTTTTTGGACTGAAATCAGATGGTAAGCATTCGTAGCAGCAACTGAGTCCCCAGGTTTGAGAGGGTGATACTGCTGCAAGGAAAGACTGGAGGACAAGGGCTGTGAACAGGCTACACCTCCTTGGAGGACACATGAAGGCAGCCTGCAGCAGGCATGCTGTTCTTGAGTGCTGCTGTGTGCCGTCAAGCCTTCGTTAAACCACAGTATAGGATAGGCCATCAGTACAAACCACCTCTGTCTCCCACTCTCCTAAACAGCTGATCATGGGTACTCAGTACTCCTCATCCTTTTTCATCCAAGTTACTAAGCGTTTACCAGAAATGGTTACTTATATGTGAATTCATTTCTGTTAGCTCCTTTAAACACCATGTAGAGGTGCTCTACTTGATCTCAGGAGGAAGACACCTTGGTTGACAACGCAGCCTTTATACAGTTGTTCAAAATGATTTGTCCTATTTCAGTCTGTCTCTCTCTTGCACTAATAAATCTAAGCAATTTTGAGGGTGCTGTAGTTTCTAGCATAAAGGCCCTGAAGGGGAAAATAAAAATGAAGTGCTAAAGAGACTTTGAAGTCCATTCACTCTGAATGAGATTTTTAGCTGCTAAGTCTCTTGAACTTGTCCAGAAGTTTGATCCCACTTTCTAAATCCTTCACTCATACAAAAAACTTACGGTCATCTATTCAGGGTGCACAAGGCCCGGGTTACATTTTTCCTCCCAAAACTTCTAATGCTTCAATAGCTTTGTAACTTTCAACTGAATGGTGGAAGAAATACATTACCAAAAATACCCTCTAAGGGTAACTCCCTCACTAGCCACAGCTTTGTTTAAGTAATGAAGCTATATGCCAGCCATTACTGCTATCAGTCC